>NC_056746.1:96996870-97111870 GCF_019279795.1 Protopterus annectens
ATATGTGTGGACAAAAAAAACAAGCATTACATTTAAAATTACCCACTCTTCTATTTGTCTTGTATGTAGGTCTCACCCCCTCAAGAATGTTCTTAATACATTTATCTGTTCTAAAAACGTACTTGGGGTGTTTTCCAACTTTAGAACCTATACCTACATCACACTTCAAGATATCCCAATGGTCATTTAACACCTCAATGATGGAGTTAGCCATCCCATTATATGTTAGCACTAAAGACAAGTTAAAATCCTCCTTTACTTTCCTACAACTGTTATTTCTAACGAATCCAAAGCCTAAAATTGTTTTGTATACCCCATGTCTGTGCTTAAAAATAACCTCTTTAGTTAAATTTTCCAAAAGCCAGCCGGGATATCCCCTTTGCTTGAACATTTTACAAATAAAATCCAACTCAATCAAAAAGTAATCTTCTGAACTAACCATCCTAGCTGCCCTTATCAATTGGCCTTTTACCACTCCTTTTTTATGATAATCAGGGTGGCAACTCCCATAATCCAAATACGAATTCGAAAAGGTTTTTTTCCTATGTATTTTAGTTAAAAAAATTTTCCAGGAATAATCACTCAACATCTAAGTAAATAATATGTTTGTTGTTATATTCAAAAGTGAATTTGCAAAACTCTACAGTTCTATTATTATATACTAAAAATTCATTAAGACTATCCTTGGTCCCTTTCCAAATCAGGAATAAATTGTCCAGGAATCTGGTGTAGTGTGTGATTTGGTCCTTGTACTGGCTATTGAATAAGTACTCCTGTTCCCAGTGTGACATTATCAAATTGGCAAAAATGGGGGCACAAGCGGCCCCCATTGCTACTCCTTTAACTTGCTTACAATATATCCCTTCAAACCACAGGTAATTGTTTTTCAACGCTAAATCCATTAAAACAATTATTTTATTGATCTCATCTTGATCAAACATTTTGGTTTTATAAAGCTGTTGTTCCAACCAAACAGTCCCTATATCTTGGGGAATAACTGAAAACAGGTTTACTACATCAATAGTAACCAGAAAAACCTCATTTGTTAGATCAAAACCATTTAACTTATTAATGAAATGCCAGGAGTCCTTACTAATATAATCAAAGAAAGACAAAGCTTTTTGCATCGAGCCATCCAAATACTTGGAAATAAAATGAGTTTTACTAATTTTACCATCCACTATGGGCCGAAATTTCACATTAACCAAGCCTTTGTGTATCTTAGGAATGCCAAATATATTTGGCACCCTAGGATACTCATTTTTAAGGTAATGGTACTCGTCCACATCGATCTGGCCCTGGAAGACCATGTCATCCAAAGCCAAATCGATCTTTCTGTATGCCACCATAATTTTATTAAAATAACTTTCATGATATGAATCCTCCATTAATATATTACTCATGCTATCCAAATAATCACCTCTCTCCATAACCACCACCCCACTGCCCTTGTCAGGCTTCATAAATCTAATGGTGGGGTCTTTGACGAAATGGAGCATGAGTTGCTTTTCTTCCTCTGTTAAATTCGAATAATCAGCCTGTGTATTGAACCTATACCTTTTCCTTATTTCTTTTTCACAACTTTTTTCAAACAATTCCAAAATTTTATTTAAAGGTGGATTAAAAGTACTAGGCTTTTTACATTTTCCTTTTAATTGTCCCCCCATATTTGTGTCATGCCCGAACCACATTTTTAAGTTTAATTTTCTTGTGTACTTCTTTAAATCAATAAGGGACTCCATCAGATTTCCTTTTCTACAGGGGACAAATGTGAATCCTTTTGCTAAAAATTCCGCGTGCTCTGCTTTAATTTCCATTTTTGAATAGTTGTAAATTTTAAAATCCCCTTTGGTATTAATCACAATCTTGGGGCCCACCATGTTTAACTCAAGTTGTTTATCCAAACAGTCCACCATTATGTTTAACATTTCGTCACCCTGATTGTTGGTGCTTTTAGTTAATGCCATATAGTAACCACTTGTTTCATCACCAATTGCCAACTCAGGCTCATTAAAAACCTGTTCTATAACATTTAAATTGTTTCCAATGGCAATGTCAGACAAAACCCCCTGGCTAGTGTCAGAATACACAGATAATTCCATAAGCGTGTTGTCATATTCCTGACCACCACCTTTATGTTTTTCTTCACCAACATTAAGTCCAACCTCCCAACCCTCTAGGTCAGGATCCATTGGCCTGGGACTGCCATCACATTAAGTCCCACCTCCCAACCCTCTAGGTCAGGGTCCATTGGCCTGGGACTGCCATCACATTAAGTCCAACCTCCCAACCCTCTAGGTCAGGATCCATTGGCCTGGGACTGCCATCACATTAAGTCCCACCTGCCAACCCTCTAGGTCAGGGTCCATTGGCTTAGAACTGCCATCACATTAAGTCCCACCTCCCAACCCTCTAGGTCAGGATCCATTGGCCTGGACCTCCCAACCCTCTAGGTCAGGGTCCATTGGCCTGGGACTGCCATCACATTAAGTCCCACCTCCCAACCCTCTAGGTCAGGGCCCATTGGCCTGGAACTGCCATCACATTAAGTCCCACCTCCCAACCCTCTAGGTCAGGGTCCATTGGCCTGGGACTGCCATCACATTAAGTCCCACCTCCCAACCCTCTAGGTCAGGGTCCATTGGCCTGGGACTGCCATCACATTAAGTCCCACCTCCCAACCCTCTAGGTCAGGGTCCATTGGCCTGGGACTGCCATCACATTAAGTCCCACCTCCCAACCCTCTAGGTCAGGGTCCATTGGCCTGGGACTGCCATCACATTAAGTCCCACCTCCCAACCCTCTAGGTCAGAGTCCATTGGCCTGGGACTGCCATCGCTCCCATTCTTACTGTTTAATTTTTCATTCTCAGTGCCATGTGTACCACAATCAATTCTGTTAACACAACCAACAAAAGTCTCACACTCCATAACCCCCCTTTCAAAGATATAATTGGGTAATTTGCTATGTATTTGAACATTAGCATTTCCTATTACATTTGTTTCAACATTGCGTATGTCAGGATTTTCGGTCACTTCATAACGAATACATTCCCCCCCATTTAAAGGGTGAATCAGCACACAATTCAACATGTCAAATGCTGTACCCATATTTTTTGCGGTGTTATTAGCAGCAATATTCCTATCAAAAACAGTACCTTCAAGTTCGGCAAATTTCTCATTTGTATGACCCACTCCATTTGTGTTAAATTCTTTGTTGATGTCCCCAGTTGGAGCCACATGCTCACCATTACCACCACTGCAACTCAAAAAAAACAAAGGTGGCGGCACCGGATTTTCGCCATATTTTAGTAGTTTTTTGTCCTTGGGCCCTTAGGCCTCGCCCCCTGTATCAACTCTTGTTGCCGACCCCTACCAGAACTTGAAAAAGAAGATGAAGAAGCGTTCGTTGCGCTTCCCTTGTCTCTAAGGTGATCTGATTGCCTTACTTCTTCTTGGGTAACTGCTGAATATGTACGTTGCAATCTCCCTCGCTGGCGGTTAGGTTCTTCACTCGTCACTTCCTCTTCATTACCGGCATCCGGACTCCGCCCCTGCTGATCAAACCCTCTGGAAAAGGGATACACACGGTCCTGTTGATATTCTTTTAAATCTCTTTTTAACTTGTTCTCCTTTCGTGCATAAATTGTATTACAAATGGAATTGATTTGAACATGAATGTTTTGGTATAAAGGAAGATTTTTTCCATTATTGAACTCATTATCAGCCTTAATAGACTGGTCTAAACCCTCCAATTCTTTTACAATATTGTCCATTTTGATTCTATTATATTTAACCATTAGGGCCATAAGATCAAGTCCCGCCCTATCAAACAAGGAATGCACATCATTTAAAAAGTCCTTGTTGGCCTTTACCCCATTAGGATATCTCCACATTCTTAAACCACGGGGCACCTGTTTTAGTTCAATGTTCTTATTTAAATATGCATTCTCAAGCTGCAGTTTCTTAAACACCAGCAAATCTTTTTCAAAATGTTTCAACTTTTCACCTAAACTGGACTGTTGTTCAGCGGCAGCATATTCTCCATCACCACCAAAAGAAAATTGGTTTCCTTTCCATTGGTTCAAAAACCCACTAGAAAAATTAGTAAAGCTTTGTACTCCCTTAGGAATGTTTTGCATAAATTCATTATTTTTGATATGTCTACTCACCTGACTCCCCTCTATTTCAGGGGGCCCCTCCGACTGCAAATCAATGAAGCTTGGGGTTGGTTGGGTTAAAGGGATGCCCAAGCTCCCAAAAGAAACACCACCAGCTGGTCTCTCCATCAAACCTTTGATTTGAGTTGTATGTTCTCCCAACTGTTCATTAATTTGTTGTAGTAATTTAAAAATGTCCTGATTGGAAATGTGCTCGTCCATCCTCCTGCAGGTACCAAACCAGTAGAACTAGAACTCAGCAAACCACAGAAAAACCAGAAGAACGTGAGCACTCCAAAGGACACCAACTTTATTCACAAACAGTTAAGCGCTTTCCTCTCCACTACAGAGACTTCCTCAGAACAAAAATCACAGCCTTACCCAACCAAGTTAAATACACCCATAAATTATTCAATTAAGCAACAATTAAAATGCTTAAAGCAATATCAAACTCCTGATGTTAACATAGTTCACCACTTTGTTTTAAAAAATTTTAAAAACAAGATTTAAACAAAATGTTACATTGTTTTATGTTAAAAATGTGTTTACATAAATTGACAAACCAAAAACAAATTTTTTAAAAAAGTTTGTTTAAAAGCCTAAGTTCTCAAATAAACTAACCTGAAATTTGGTCAAGTTTAAGAATGCTAGCAATCTGAGGAAGTCTCTGTAGTGGAGAGGAAAGCGCTTAACTGTTTGTGAATAAAGTTGGTGTCCTTTGGAGTGCTCACGTTCTTCTGTTTTTTCTGTGGTTTGCTGAGTTCTAGTTCTACATATTTCCTAAAACCCTTCTGACCCATAAAATTTGACAGCTTTCCTGTCATCCAAATTAAGCTAGCTAAATCACCACTCAACAAATTTCAATGCATATATATGTATGTGTGTGCGTTTGTGTGTATGTATATATATATATATATATATATATATATATATATATATATATATATATATATATATATATATATATATATATATATACATACATAAGTACAGTATGCCCTGCACATTTTGTTGACAGAGTTCACTGCAGGGTGTTTGGACTGAAATCTCTAACTTTTAGCAGATTTCAAACACAGAAACATTGAGTACACCTTTGATGCATTGGATGTTCTTGGTGTTAAGGTAAGTGGGTTTTGTAATGGTTCAGATAAACCAGAAGTTTTGGCATTAGGTGTGAGAGTGTCTGTGAGTGTTTGCAAGTTAGGACTGGATTAAGGGCTAGGCTACCAGCCTGAAAATAAAAATGCTGTTTGTATAGAAATGCATGAGTTGCTTGCGTTTATTTTTATTTATTTATTATTTATTGACATTTGATTACCAGGAAAGTACAACTGGATAGGAGCCCATTTTTAGTGAAAGCCTGGGAAGAAAAGCTTCAATGTATTACAAAACATTTTAAGAACATTTATTTATTTATTTGACATTTGTTAACCAGGTTAGTCCAACTGGGTAGAGATTTTCAGTGGAGAACCGAGAAGAAAAGCTCCAGCATTACAAAAAAAATAGTGATTAACAATTGTAAATTCATACATTAGAAAACAAGGATAAAAAGAACTAACATGAAATAGCTAACATTAAAGTAACAAGGTCAATTACTTTTTTTCCTGAAAGACAATAATATTAAGATAAATTTAAAATGTACATAATCCAAATTTGCCAAAGATAAGTCAGCCAGAAAACTGCATAATACAATAGGAATATTAGAGTACAGACAGTTATTAGCCAAGTTAGTAAGATAGCTGAATTGAGGGGTAAAATGTAAGTAAAAGCATGACAAAATATTAGGTAGTAAGTAAGTGAAACAGCAATTTAAGTAGGGAATGAGTGAAAGGCTGGATAACAGAAGCTAAGGGGACAACAATCCTGTTAGATGAGTTAATTCATTTTATAGAAGATGCAGCTTAGAGAGGAGAACACACAGGCAGAAATAATAGATGACAAGAAGGTAGGTTATGTTGGTTCATAGCAAAGGCATGACCATGCCTTACAGTACATATCTTTTAGTGCTATTTTAAAGGCGCTGGATTTAGTGATATATCTGACATGTGTTGGTAGTTTGTTCGAAGCATTTGTGATGGAGTAGCAATAGAGTAGTTTACCAATATTTTTGTTGAAATTATAGATGTGCGTAGATCAAGAAACAAACAGGAGACTAACTTATTATTGTTGCGCGGAAGTGCAATGGTATTTATGAAGGCTATGAGAGCAGTTGCAGTATACTGTGTTTTGGGCGAAAGCCATGCTCAGAGGGGGTAAGAAGATTTCCTTGAAGGAGGTGGCCAATAAGCTTTTGTGAATGCAGTTTTCTAACATTTTTGAGAAGGGAGATAACATAGCAATTGGTCTAAAATTGGAGGGTTCGGTTGCATTAACTCCTTTGTAAAGGGGAATGACATATAATTTTTTTCCAGATATTAGGCACAGAGTTTTCATGAATGGATCTATTGATTAATATGGAAATGGGGAAGGTGATAGAGTTAGCAGCTATTTTTAGGAATTGTGGAGGCAAATTATCAACCGATGGAGAAGAAGTTTTAAGTTTAGAGAGAAGGGACTTGATATAGGTTGTGGAGACAGGTTTGAGAGAAAAGACAGTAGAATGGGTGGAAATAGGGGGGTAGGGTTGTGGATAGTGTCAGTTTTGACCAGGGTGCAGATAGAATCGATGAAGATGGTATTAAAGAAAGTAGCAGTGTCTATCAGGGAGCTATTAGGGTAGGGGTTGGGGGAAGATGAGCACCCAGGATGTAGCAGCTTGTTTACATATTGCCAGAAGTTTTGTTTATCAAGGGTGACCATTTTTGTTAAGTTATGGAGCTCTTTGTAGGTCTGAAGATCAGTGGAGGAACTGGATTTCTTCCATTATTTCCATGCACTGTCTCTCTTGTTCATAATTGCTCAGGTGGCTTTTGTTAGCCAGGGGCAAAGTGAGTTTTGATCCTAAGTTTCCTGATTGGGGCCAAGGAGTTGAGTATTTCTAGAAAGATGTTGTTAAAAGTTAGGGCTGCTTCCTCTAGGGGGAAACTGTGGAGGAAGGACCAGTTAATTGAAGAGAACAGATGGTTAAAAGTGGGTTAAAGGTAAAGAGTTTTTGAAAGTCTTTGTAAAGTTGGGATTTTTGTATCTGGGGAGAATGTGTAATAATGATGGTTGGATGGTGATCACTGAGGTTGTCAGGCAAGGTAGAAGGGTTATGATAAAGCTTAGGGTTGGAGGTGAGAACCCAGTCAAGAGTTGATTCAGAGTTGGTGTGTTTGTTTAAACAAGTTGTGTTAGTGATTAGCTGGGAGAATCCAAAGAGGTTAATGGAGGACTTTGAGGAGTCAGTATCAAGGGTATTCCAATCAATGTTTACTTCACCCATGTTAATGGTCTCATAAGAAATGTTTTGAGAGAGCCAAGAAAGGAAGTCTTCCAGAATAGGGATGTTATTACCTGGAGCAATGTACATAGAGACAATAGCTAGTTTATGAGTGTTAACTTGACAGTTGGCTATGAGAATTTCACCCGGGTGAAAATCAGAAGTGCTAATTGAGAGAGGGAGAAGGGTGAAATGGTTAGAGTAGAGAATTGCAACACCTCAACCTTTCTTTTTAAGGCGTTCATACCGAAGGATATTATAGCTTGTTGGAAGCATTTCAGTGTTGGATATATGAGACTTACGCCAGGTTTCAGAAAGGCACAGAATATCAGGGGTATGTATGGACATCCAGGCATGGAAGAGAGAGAGACTTTGTTCGAGATGCTTTGCATGTTCATAGATAGTAATGAAAGTTGTTTAGTAGTTGTAGATGTGTATGACTGGGAATAAGTATTAGCAGTAGAGTTTTGGAGGTGCAAAGAGTAAGATGGGAGACAGGAACCATGGTTAGGCCCACGGTTTGGATGTATGTTGCCTGACAGCAGCAAATTTAAGATAAGTAATGTATGGGAAGTAAAGTGGTTTATTTGGAGGTTTTTTTTTTTTTTTTTTTAGTTTTGAGTGAGACAGGGAAAAGTTTGATTGCATGTAAGGTAGAATAGGAATGAATAAAGAGAAATGGGGCTATAGGAAAATAATAAGTAGGTAAGAGAGTGGATAGGTGACAGATAATGATAGGATGAGTTATTTAGTAGGAGAGTACATAAATAAGAGTTGGCAGTACAGCTGAGAAAGAGAGTGGATGTGGTAAAGATAATAAGGAGGATACTGTTAGTAAAGATTGATTTAGGGATAACCATAATGTGAACGGCTTGGGGATGTGTGAAAGGAGTTGCAGTGCAGATATTTAACACTAGAAGATGGGGGAGTAGTCTAAAAGAGTGTGCATGTGTTGAAGTATGTGGGAATTGTTCTGTGATTGTAGAGTGTTGGAGGACATTGGGAGGTGGTAGGGGGTAGTGGTTGAAGGGGATAAAGTATAAAGCAAATGAATGTGGGGGTGGGTGGGAATGGGGTAGGGTAGAGGAGCAGGTTAGACCTGAGCCAAAGAGAAGGACTCTTCAAAAACAATCAGGAAGGTTTGCAAAAATATTTAGAAATGAGTACAGTGCCAAAATGGCAGAAAGAGAGAAAAGTGGTAAGTTGTAGATTAGGTTTTCTTAAAATTAATGTTAGGTGGGCAGAAAAAAAGGGGAGGATAAGGAGTACAGCAGTAGAATAAAGGTAACAGGGTGAAGAGTTATAGAAAAAGAAACTATAATACAAAGAAAATAATGAAGTAGAGGTGAGAGCTGGTGGTCAAGGTGTAGAAAGAAGGCTATACAGGTTGTAAAGGCAAGCAGAGACAGATGGCTATTGTAGGAAGGAGAGAGTTATTATAAGAGTGGAGTGGATAGGAAGAAAAGGAGAGAGGACAGGGAAGAAAAAAAAGATAACTGACTAGGTGGACGCTGGAAAGTTAAGGCAGCCTGGTGATGTGTAGGAGAGACTGGGGTTTATAGCTTAGGTATAGCACAGACAGACACCTACAATGTTAACAGTACTAGTGCCTAAAGGGGCTGGATATTCAGCCGGTTGTGGTTCCCATGAGGAGGTTGTTGGGTTGATTACACATTAGAATGTGGTACAAGCTATGAAGAGGGAAAAAGTTGAGTGTTAGAAAGAAATATATGCAAATGTACAAGTAGCAGAAGCTGTCTTAGCACTGCTTTACAATGTTATAGTCAGCTTACAAGGGGGAGGGGGGGTTGGGCAATTGTCTAAGTTTCAGCATCTCACCAGTAAAGAAGACTGCAAAGACTTAACAGTGGAAGCAATTAAAGAGAGTAATATACAGCATTTAGTACCGTAGAGTCGCTAGCACAGCACTATGATATTAAACATTGTTGTCCCTTGCTAACTTACTTAGGGTGGTGGGCAACAGTAAGCAATATTACTACATTGGCTAAGATACTATAGCAACTGCATGAAATACAGTAAAAGAACATTGCGATAGTTGTAGGAGCAGTAAACTAAACTGCGATAGCCATTAGGGCACTCTAAAGAAGCTAATATGATCTGACAATATTGGTTAGAATATCAGTATATTAATGCCGTCAATTCAGTGGACTGTTAGTCACTAATACACGGGAACAGAGATATACACCACCAGGTAGCTGTGGTAACTCCACTGTATGTAAATAGCAATGTGTAGCACAGCCGATGTATTCGCAGAGCACACGGCAGATTCAAACTGTCTTCAGTGTAATGCACGTTACCAAAATACTGCAATAGGTTCAGCTAGAATGTTCATATTGCAATAGAGACAACAGTGCAAATTACAATAATGCAGACAATGCAAATCATTATGGAAAATTCAGCATGAGCATTCTCAGAGCAGTAGACAGATGACAATACAAAACTGTGAGTAACAAATA
Organism: Protopterus annectens; assembly: GCF_019279795.1. NCBI lineage: Eukaryota > Metazoa > Chordata > Ceratodontiformes > Protopteridae > Protopterus > Protopterus annectens. The sequence continues at coordinate 97,006,868 of NC_056746.1, forward strand.
CAGATTGTTAAGCAGTAAATCAAAAACAGTTTGACAGTCTATATCATAGCACTCTATAACAGGTGGATTAATTCTCAGGCACTTACACATCACCAGAGTTGTGATACAGCTAGTCAGAGTGGGGAGAAAAAAGAAGATTGTGGGCAACTGCTAACAACAGATTTCAAAAACACAAGGCATGCTGTGAGATACAGAAACGGGATTAGGAGAAGAGAGATTAGCGGGACTATGGAAATTTGAGTAAAGAAGCTTTTCACAGTCTTTAAAATAATACAAAAAACAACTACAGTGCAAATAATTATACCAAATTACACATAATATGAAAACATTGGTTAAGAATAGATACAAATTATATGATAATGATTTAACAGGTACAGAAATGTTAGCCAGTTTATAGAGAAATTAAAGATAAGTTAATATAATATAAACATGAACTGCAATATATTTAGTGAGAAAGCCAGGGAAGAGAAATTCATAGTAGTAAGGAAGTGAATGAAGGTGTGAACAGGTATTTGTTAACATTTAGGGATAGTTTATCCTGGTGTTGAGCAAGAACGGAGCCAGCTTTTGGCTAGGAAGTCTTTCAGAGTGGTTTTGCAGGATGGGAGGGAGGGTAGATACATTACATGAAGTCTTGTATGATGAATTTATTAGTTATTTTTTTTATCTATTAATTTATTTGTAATTGCTAACTGGAGTAGAGCATTGTACGTTTTTTCAGGCACAGTCTGGATAAGTGACTTTCTCAGAGTCACACAGTAGACAAATGTAGGCTAAGGGAATCAAACCTCAAACTCAAGGAAGTGAATAATTAACAGCTCTTAGGCGTAATACTCTGTACTGTCATACAGTTTTCTGCACTAACTGACAGATATGGACAATACACAAAGTACATCATGCGTGCCAAAGGCACATGCACATATGCGTATGTACATCCTGGCTGAAGCACTACTGTTTTTGCAGTTCGTTGCCCCCCACCCCCTGCCACCTACCAATCATCCATTCATATCTCAGACAATTGCTCGTTTCTGCTACATCTCCAGGATAAGGATCAGCCAAGAGGCGACATCATTCAAGGAGCCATTGGGTGTGGTTTGAGATTTTTCTATTTTATGTGCTACTTCTTTGTGCATGTGCTGAAAACTTATCCATAGGAGACCATGCAATGAGTTGATCATATTGAATTTTCCCCACTTCTACAAGTGTTTTCTGCAAGCAAAATCTCCCTGTCATAAGGTGTCACATTCTGTCTGCCAAGTCTCCATTTCAGACAGATATGTCTGTGTGTGCTCCCAAGCATACACTCTCCTCTCCTTATCTGTAAGAGGTAAGTGGGCTCCATCTCATTGCTCCTGCCTCACCCCCCCACCTGGCTCTTTCAGTACTGGGGCCACTAACTGAATGTCAGTTGCTGGGCTCATACTCAGGGCTCCATTCTTCTAGGTCATGGAGCTGGCAAGGATCATTGTATCCCTGTAACAGTAAGTAAAGGAAACCAGTGTCACTACTCTGAATTCATTCATTTAATAAATATTAAAAGAGTAATTCTGAGTTGTGTAAGTACAGGTCAGATTAAAGAGGTGTCCGTCTTAGGTATACAAGAACCATCTCCATTTATAAAGCAAAAAATTAATCCAAAAAGGAAAAAAAATAGCAACAGGTAAGAAGAAGACTCTCTGTTAACCAAGATGGAAGACTATATTGATTTGTCATCAAATTTTTGACAAATACTGCGGCAATGATTGCTCATAACTAGAATAAATACTCAGAAGCACTCAAACTTTAACAGAGTTGCAAGCCTGAGAACATCTGCTGTGTGTAGCATGACTCCATTGTGTATGGCGATGCTGTGGAATGGCCTACTTTTACGGGGGAAATTGTCCTGTGTGTAAAATCTGTACTTTCTTACTATATACCTGTAGGCTTTTACTGTCTTTACCTAGCCATTTACCTCCACAAGATATTAATATTCTTCCACCACAATGTTTTACATGGCCCATATACCATCCCACATTCTACATACTTCATGTTTTATATGGCCCATATACCATCCCACATTCTACATACTTCATGTTTTACATGGCCCATATACCATCCCACATTCTACATACTTCATGTTTTACATGGCCAATATACCATCCCACATTCTACATACTTCATGTTTCACATGGCCCATATACCATCCCACATTCTACCTACTTCATGTTTACATGGCCCGTATACCATCCCACATTCTACCTACTTCATGTTTTACATGGCCCGTATACCATCCCACATTCTACCTACTTCATGTTTTACATGGCCCATATACCATCCCACATTCTATCTACTTCATGTTTTACATGGCCCATATACAATCCCACATTCTACATACTTCATGTTTCACATGGCCTGTATACCATCCCACATTCTACCTACTTCATGTTTTACATGGCCCATATACCATCCCACATTCTACCTAGTTCATAGGTTCATAGGTTGGTACTAGGCTATCGGCCCTAAGGCCTATGCAAGCCTAGCCATAACAATTCCCTGGAAATTTCTTCCCACAATATTTACTTCTCTGGGCTCCTGTCTAGCAGGGCGACTGACATGATCCCCGGGGGGAATTTCCTATCTCCCATCCAATCATCAAGGTTCCTTTTGAAGAGGGCCAATGAGGTGCTCTGCTTGACATGTATGGGTAGTCTATTCCAGAGTATGGGGAGTCTCTGGGTCAGGAACCTATCCCTCCAGCATGTTTTGTTCATTGTGATGATAAGGTTTAGATCCCTGGAGTGTGTGGCTCTGAGGGATTGGGATTTCTTTAAGTGGAGCATGTCCAACAGCTCAGGGTTTGACATGGCCTTGTATGTTAAGCAGAGATCGCCTCTGAGTAGACAATATGCCACAGAGTATAGCTGGAGTTTTTTTAGATGGTCAGCATATGGCATCTGCTTTAGGCCTGTGATTCTTTTAGTGAGGTATTTCTGTGGCCTTTCCAGCTGTTGCAGATGTCTTGTGAGGTACATACCAAATGGGGCATTATACTCTATAATGGGTCTAATGGTGGATGAGTACAGTGGGACAATGACCTCATTTTATTTGGATGAAAAGCCCTTAGTGATGAAGTGTGCCACATAGAAGGATTTCCTGACTATTGTGGCAATGTGGTTATCGAAAGTGAGACCACTGTCCACTTGTGTCCCTAAGTCTCTCATCACACTTTCGATGTTTAGTGTCCTGCCACCTATGTAGTAGTTCATGGGTACATGTTTTTTTCCAAAGGGGATAACTATACATTTCTTGCATTAAGCTTGAGCCCATTTGTAGACTATCCACATCATTTGGGGATTCAATAATGGCTCCCAGTTTGCAGTCATCTGCAAACTTTGTTAGCCAGAGTCCCTTAGTGTTGGCCTGTACTTCAGAGAAGTAGATGTCAAACAAAAGTGGTCCCAGGACTGAACCCTGAGGTACTCCACTTGTCACTTGTCTGGAGCTAGATTTGGAGTCGGCTACTTTTACAGTCTGGGTTCTGTCAGAAAGCCAGTTGGCAACCCATCGAGTGATGTAGGGATTTATGCCCAGCTTAGTAAGTTTATCTATGATTCCAGAGTGGGGGATGGTGTTGAACGCCTTGGCAAGGTCCAGATAGGCTGTGTGAACCGCCTTACCCTCATCCACAGCTCTGGAGACCGATTCAAAGAAGTCAATCAGATTCAGGAGACAAGATCGGCCCTTCACAAACCCAAACTGGGTGGGGTCCAGTGTTTGAAGGTTGCCAATGTCTTTGTTTATAAGTTCCATGATAATGCATTCCATGCCCTTGCAGATCAGGCTTGTCAACTAGACAGCTCCAGTTAACCTGGGCGCGAAAACCCTCACATATGCTCAGAGTTGGTTCACAACAACAAAAAATACACTGAACCCACAGATATTGCTGACATTCTGGCTGACAGGTTCAGTACAAATTTCTCCCTCCTTCATCCCCAAAAGAAGAAATACTTATCCCAGCTGAATGTAATCTCCCTGTCATCTCAGATGTCCAAGTGAGAACCGCCCTAAACAAAGCAAAAAACAGCATCAATGGGACCTGGCGGTATCCCGGGTGCGTGTTACGTGAACTCAAGAAGCTAAACCCACACATAAAATGCTATTTAACCTTAGCCTTGCCGGATATGTACCTGAACACTGGCGTGCAGCAACAGTGGTCCCACTCCACAAGGGGGTGCCTCTACAGACCCTGGAAACTACCGCCCCATAAGCTTAACTAGCCTGGTCTGCAAAGCTATGGAAAGAATCATTATGGAACTCATAAACAGAGACATAGGGGACCTACAGACACTTGACCCCACCCAGTTCGGCTTTGTAAAGGGCAGATCCTGCCTTTTAAACCTGGTTGACTTTTTTGAAACAGTCACTAGAGCCATTGATGAGGGCAAAGCAGTCCATACAGCATACCTGGACTTGGCTAAGGCCTTCGACACAATACCCCACTCAGGCATCATAGATAAGCTAAACAGCTTAAAAGTAAACCCTTATGTCACTAGATGGGTTGCAAACTGGCTAAAGGACAGAACCTATAAAGTTAAAATCGCTGGAGCAATGTCAGACTCAAAGCCAGTCACAAGTGGTGTCCCACAGGGATCTGTCCTGGGACCCCTCTTGTTCGGCATTTATTTCTCAGATGTTAAAAGCAAACATGGGAGGGCTGTGGCTGACAAAGTTGCAGATGACTGCAAACTAGGCGCCATAGTCGATACACCAGCAGACACACACATCCTACAAAAGTGTCTCACTGCAACGGACAACTGGTGTCGTAGTCACGCCCTTAAACTAAATGCCAGAAATGTATAGTCATCCCTTTTGGAAAAACAAAGTACCCACAAATTATCACATAGACAGCAACCCACTGAGTGCGGAAAAGTAATCAGAGACCTAGGGACCCAAGTAGACAGCGACCTCTCATTTGACACCCACGTTGCCAAAGTGGTTAGAAAAACATTCTACCTTGCACACCTCATCATGAAGGGATTCACATCCAGATCCAAGGATGTCATTGTACACTTATATTCCTCCCTCATCAGACCCATGATTGAGTACAATGCCCCATTTGGTATGTACCTCACCCGGCATTTTCAACAGCTGGAGAGACCACAAAAGTACCTCACCAAAGGATCAAGGGTCTCCAACATATGTCTTATTCTGCCAGACTAAAGAAACTTCAGCTCTATTCAGTAGCATACCACCTGCTCAGAGGTGATCTCTTCCTGACGTACAAGGCCATGTCCAATCAGGATCTGATGGACATGCTCCACCTCAAAAAATCCAAATCCATCAGGACCATGAGAGCTAAAGACTTAAACCTCGGCACAAGTATGAATAGGACATGCTGGAGGGATAGATTCATAACCCAGAGGCTTGCCATGCTTTGGAACAGGATCCCAGTTCATATTAGGCAGAGCCCCTCACTGACTCTCTTCAAGAGAAATCTTGATGAGTGGATGGGAGATCGTAAGTTTACCCCAGGGGTCACATCTGTGTCACTGCTAGACAGGGGCACAGTAAACTAATTCTATTATATAAGGGGACCCTCATTGTGTGACTACTAGACAGAGGCACAGTATTCTAGATTTATTCTGTACATTTTTGTACCATTTCATGGGGTGGCAAAAGCCACATCACTATGGCTAGGCTTACAAATGCCCCAGGGCAGATAGCCTAGTACTATACTATGAAACTATGAAACTGCATGAAATACAGTAAAAGAACACTGCGATAGTTGTAGGAGAAGCAGTAAACTAAACTGCGATAGCCGTTAGGGCACTCTAAAGAAGCGAATATGATCTGACAATATTGGTTAGCATATCAGTATATTAATGCCGTCAATTTAGTGGACTGTTAGTCACTAATACACGGGAACAGAGATATGCACCACCAGGTAGCTGTTGTAACTCCACTGTATGTAAATAGCAATGTGTAGCACAGCCGATGTATTCGCAGAGCACACGGCAGATTCAAACTGTCTTCAGTGTAATGCACATTACCAAAATACTGCAATAGGTTCAGCTAGAATGTTCATATTGCAATAGAGACAACAGTACAAATTACAATAATGCAGACAATGCAAATCATTATGGAAAATTAAGCATGAGCATTCTCAGAGCAGTAGACAGATGGCAATACAAAACTGTGCAGTAACAAATGCAGATTGTTAAGCAGTAAATCAAAAACAGTTTTACAGTCTATATCATAGCACTCTATAACAGGTGGATTAATTCTCAGGCACTTACACATCACCAGAGTTGTGATACAGCTAGTCAGAGTGGGGAGAAAAAAGAAGATTGTGGGGAAATGCTAACAACAGATTTCAAAAACACAAGGCATGCTGTGAGATACAGAAACGGGATTAGGAGAAGAGAGATTAGCGGGACTATGGAAATTTGAGTAAAGAAGCTTTTCACAGTCTTTAAAATAATACAAAAAACAACTACAGTGCAAATAATTATACCAAATTACACATAATATGAAAACATTGGTTAAGAATAGATACAAATTATATGATAATGATTTAACAGGTACAGAAATGTTAGCCAGTTTATAGAGAAATTAAAGGTAAGTTAATATAATATAAACAGGAACTGCAATATATTTAGTGAGAAAGCCAGGGAAGAGAAATTCATAGTAGTAAGGAAGTGAATGAAGGTGTGAACAGGTATTTGTTAACATTTAGGGATAGTTTATCCTGGTGTTGAGCAAGAACGGAGCCAGCTTTTGGCTAGGAAGTCTTTCAGAGTGGTTTTGCAGGATGGGAGGGAGGGAGGGTAGATACATTACATGAAGTCTTGTGTGATGAATTTATTAGTTATTTTTTTTATCTATTAATTTATTTGTAATTGCTAACTGGAGTAGAGCATTGATCGACATGTACGTTTTTTCAGGCACAGTCTGGATAAGTGACTTTCTCAGAGTCACACAGTAGACAAATGTAGGCTAAGGGAATCAAACCTTAAACTCAAGGAAGTGAATAATTAACAGCTCTTAGGCGTAATACTCTGTACTGTCATACAGTTTTCTGCACTAACTGACAGATATGGACAATACACAAAGTACAGCGTGTGTGCCAAAGGCACATGCACATATGCGTATGTACATCCTGGCTGAAGCACTACTGTTTTTGCAGTTCTTTGCCCCCCACCCCCTGCCACCTACCAATCATCCATTCATATCTCAGACAATTGCTCATTTCTGCTACATCTCCAGGACAAGGATCAGCCAAGAGGAGACATCATTCAAGGAGCCATTGGGTGTGGTTTGAGATTTTTCTGTTTTATGTGCTACTTCTTTGTGCATGTGCTGAAAACTTATCCATAGGAGACCATGCAATGAGTTGATCATATTGAATTTTCCCCACTTCTACAAGTGTTTTCTGCAAGCAAAATCTCCCTGTCATAAGGTGTCACATTCTGTCTGCCAAGTCTCCATTTCAGACAGATATGTCTGTGTGTGCTCCCAAGCATACACTCTCCTCTCCTTATCTGTAAGAGGTAAGTGGGCTCCATCTCATTGCTTCTGCCTCACCCCCCCACCTGGCTCTTTCAGTACTGGGGCCACTAACTGAATGTCAGTTGCTTGGCTCATACTCGGGGCTCCATTCTTCTAGGTCATGGAGCTGGCAAGGATCATTGTATCCCTGTAACAGTAAGTAAAGGAAACCAGTGTCACTACTCTGAATTCATTCATTTAATAAATATTAAAAGAGTAATTCTGAGTTGTGTAAGTACAGGTCAGATTAAAGAGGTGTCCATCTTAGGTATACAAGAACCATCTCCATTTATAAAAGCAAAAAATTAATCCAAAAAGGAAAAAAAATAGCAACAGGTAAGAAGAAGACTCTCTGTTAACCAAGATGGAAGACTATATTGATTTGTCATCAAATTTTTGACAAATACTGCGGCAATGATTGCTCATAACTAGAATAAATACTCAGAAGCACTCAAACTTTAACAGAGTTGCAAGCCTGAGAACATCTGCTGTGTGTAGCATGACTCCGTTGTGTATGGCGGTGCTGTGGAATGGCCTACTTTTACGGGGGAAATTGTCCTGTGTGTAAAATCTGTACTTTCTTACTATATACCTGTAGGCTTTTACTGTCTTTACCTAGCCATTTACCTCCACAAGATATTAATATTCTTCCACCACAATGTTTTACATGGCCCATATACCATCCCACATTCTACATACTTCATGTTTTATATGGCCCATATACCATCCCACATTCTACATACTTCATGTTTTACATGGCCCATATACCATCCCACATTCTACATACTTCATGTTTTACATGGCCAATATAACATCCCACATTCTACATACTTCATGTTTCACATGGCCCATATACCATCCCACATTCTACCTACTTCATGTTTTACATGGCCCGTATACCATCCCACATTCTACCTACTTCATGTTTTACATGGCCCGTATACCATCCCACATTCTATCTACTTCATGTTTTACATGGCCCATATACAATCCCACATTCTACATACTTCATGTTTCACATGGCCTGTATACCATCCCACATTCTACCTACTTCATGTTTTACATGGCCCATATACCATCCCACATTCTACCTAGTTCATAGGTTCATAGGTTGGTACTAGGCTATCGGCCCTAAGGCCTATGCAAGCCTAGCCATAACAATTCCCTGGATATTTCTTCCCGCAATATTTACTTCTCTGGGTGCCTGTCTAGCAGGGAGACTGACATGATTCCCTGGGGTAATTTCCTATCTCCCATCCAATCATCAAGGTTCCTTTTGAAGAGGGCCAATGAGGTGCTCTGCTTGACATGTATGGCCAGTCTATTCCAGAGTATGGGGAGTCTCTGGGTCAGGAACCTATCCCTCCAGCATGTTTTGTTCATTGTGATGACAAGGTTTAGATCCCTGGAGCGTGTGGGTCTGAGAGATTGGGATTTCTTTAAGTGGAGCATGCCCAACAGCTCAGGGTTTGACATGGCCTTGTGTGGTAAGCAGAAATCGCCTCTGAGTAGATAATATGCCACAGAGTATAGCTGGAGTTTTTTTAGATGGTCAGCATATGGCATCTGCTTTAGGCCTGTGATTCTTTTAGTGAGGTATTTCTGTGGCCTTTCCAGCTGTTGCAGATGTCTTGTGAGGTACATACCAAATGGGGCATTATACTCTATAATGGGTCTAATGAGGGATGAGTACAGTGGGACAATGACCTCATTTTTTTTGGATGAAAAGCCCTTAGTGATGAAGTGTGCCACATAGAAGGATTTCCTGACTGTTGTGGCAATGTGGTTATCGAAAGTGAGACCACTGTCCACTTGTGTCCCTAAGTCTCTCATCACACTTTTGATGTTTAGTGTCCTGCCACCTATGTAGTAGTTCATGGGTACATGTTTTTTTCCAAAGGGGATAACTATACATTTCTTGCATTAAGCTTGAGCCCATTTGTAGACTATCCACATCATTTGGGGATTCAATAATGGCTCCCAGTTTGCAGTCATCTGCAAACTTTGTTAGCAAGAGTCCCTTAGTGTTGGCCTGTACTTCAGAGAAGTAGATGTCAAACAAAAGTGGTCCCAGGACTGAACCCTGAGGTACTCCACTTGTCACTTGTCTGGAGCTAGATTTGGAGTCGGCTACTTTTACAGTCTGGGTTCTGTCAGAAAGCCAGTTGGCAACCCATCGAGTGATGTAGGGATTTATGCCCAGCTTAGTAAGTTTATCTATGATTCCAGAGTGGGGGATGGTGTCGAACGCCTTTGCAAGGTCCAGATAGGCTGTGTGAACCGCCTTACCCTCATCCGCAGCTCTGGAGACCGATTCAAAGAAGTCAATCAGATTCTGGAGACAAGATCGGCCCTTCACAAACCCAAACTGGGTGGGGTCCAGTGTTTGAAGGTTGCCAATGTCTTTGTTTATAAGTTCCATGATAATGCGTTCCATGCCCTTGCAGATCAGGCTTGTCAACCTGATGGGACAGTAGTTACCAGGATCCAAGGCAGATCCTAGCTTGTGGAGCGGGATAACTGTAGCTGTGCACCACTCAGTGGGCACGAAGCCTGAGGTGAGGCTATGATTAGACATGACACTTAGGTGGGGTGCCAGTTCATTTTGTAGTTCATGTAGTACACAGCCTGGGATGTCATCTGGTCCCATGGATGCTGTATTCTTAGCTTTGGAGAATGCTGTTTCTACCTGTGTGGCTGTGATTATTGGAATTTGGCAATCTTTTGGTATTGAGATGGGCCCTTTAGGGGGTGAGTGGGGAGTGAAGTTGGCACTAAATTGATCTGCCAGGATATTGGCAATATCCTTGGGATCAGTATATTTAATGCCATTCTGTTGTAGCTCAGAGCAGATCTGAGCATTTCCATTTAGATTCTTGACATAACTATAGAATGCCTTGTGGTTGTCTTTGGAATCTTTGGCAATTTTATTTTCGTAACTAGCTTTTGAGGATTTTATGAGGGATCTCAGCTTCTCACTGAGGCTGGTGAGGGAGTTTTTTGCATCCTGGGATTTTCCTCTTTTCTGTAACAGTTTCTTCCTTCTGTTGTATAGTTTGTTTATAGCAGGGGACCACCAGATTGGCTTCCTGTTTTTGGAGAAGAGCATCTTGGTTCTATTTGGGATGGCACGATTCATGCACGAGTGGATGTGTTTTACATGGCCCGTATACCATCCCACATTCTACATACTTCATGTTTTACATGGCCCGTATACCAATCCACATTCTACCTACTTCATGTTTTACATGGCCCATATACCATCCCACATTCTACCTACTTCATGTTTTACATGGCCCGTATACCATCCCACATTCTACCTACTTCATGTTTTACATGGCCCGTATACCATCCCACATTCTACCTACTTCATGTTTTACATGACCCATATACCATTCCACATTCTACCTACTTCATGTTTTACACGGCCCATATACCATTCCACATTCTACCTACTTCATGTTTTACATGACCCATATACCATCCCACATTCTACCTACTTCATGTTTTACATGACCCATATACCATTCCACATTCTACCTACTTCATGTTTTACACGGCCCATATACCATTCCACATTCTACCTACTTCATGTTTTACATGGCCCATATACCATCCTACATTCTACGTACTTCATTGTTTTACTTTACATTGTCTCTTGCCATGCTTCTAAGAAACAATGTTTACACTGAACGTTGTTCTTTGCTGTAGTTTCATAGGCACCATTTTGTTTGACTTGATGAAAGGCACTGTCTCTCCTTCTAATTTTATTTTTATTAGTTTTACAGCTTCTGAATGTCAGTTTCTTTTTACTGTCACACGCAGTGTCAGTCTTGTTTCCATATTTTCATTTATTGATTTTAACTGATCACTTGCCAGTTCACTAACATAAGACATATTAATGACTTTTTCTAAAGTTCAGATAAAGATTTTGCAGTCTACATCTTATGTGATCAACTCTTATGCCACAAACTATTCTATGTATAATTAAACACTGTTAAAGTTTGTATTCTTCTGAATATTTATTCTAATTTTGAGCAATCATTCCCCACAGTTGACCAAATTCACAATCATCTGTCCTATATCTCATCTCAAGAATCCATGCATCCGTTTTCCTTTGGATCTTGAGATTACTTTGCCTACAGCTGACTGGCATTTGTTGTTCAGTACTGCTAAATGGGAAAAGTATTAATTCCTTGATGACTTTGCATTTGTTGTTCAGTACTGCTAAATGGGAAAAGTATTAATTCCTTGATGACTTCCTCACTTGTCACACAAAGAAACACAACACCTTGAACTTTTTCACAGCTTGACCTTGAGGAAACACACTGATGTACAGCTTAAACATTTGTATCTCCACCTTCCATTTCTGACAGCTTTCCTTGCAGCTTCAGTGTTTTTATTTGAATGGATGTCATATTGTGCAACATATGGAAGAAATGTCATCCCAAAATTTTTAAATTGTGTTTGGTGCACGGGATCCAATGAAAATATATATGTGAGTCAGAAGCTTTTCTCTGTGCTAAAGCAAAGTTGCTATGACAATTTCTTCAGTCAAAATTATGAAAATAGAATTTATGAAAATAGCCGTACAAATTTAACTGTTGTTTGAGCATTTTGTTCAAGAGAAAAGCAAAACATATCAATAGAACATCAGACTTCATGAGTTGTAAATGAAGTCTACCACTTAATTTCTTCTTTGGAAAACATGTAAACTATTACTATCTATGCTGAAATCTATTGCATTCCTTATGTCATGAATTTGAGACACTAGACTAGATCTGTGCAAATAGAAGCTTTAATAATTAGCACATATGACTAAGGCATGGAGTCATTAAGAAAAACACAAGTTGTACATACAGGGCTGTTATTTCACTGAACCTTTACTAGAACTGCAGTACCCCACCTAGTCATATGACTTATGTCCCACATTACTTCTAATGTCTAAAGTTATTGGTACTTTACATGCCATTAAAGCCAGGCATATGACAAACTTTGACTTTTGCTGTAAAATACAATTTCTTTGCACGTAAGTCTTGTTTTCACCTTAGAAATATGTTATTAGTGACTAGTTTGCTTTTAATTGTTGTTACATAGTCTTAGCAGCAGAATTTGGTGTTAACAGTTAACATGAGCATACGGACTTATGGATCTGATGCTGGAACAAGATGTGTGATCTATCAAATCATCCCAAATATTGCAGTTGGCCCTTAACCTATCATACTCATGTCAGTGCTACATAGCACATCTTCTGTATGAACCACACCGACAAGCAATTCATTTGGGCCTCTAGTACAAATCCAGTAAAATTAATGGCACAGAAAACAATCTTACTCACATAATCCTTTTTATATGCTTGCTGTAAGTGCAACAATAAAATAAACCAGCATATGCCTTGTTTGCCTTTATATAAAAAAAGGAATTGATTAATCATTTTCTATGGCATACGTAAGTCTACGATCAATATCAAGAAAAAGGAAGTAAATACGGTACATATTTTAGCTGCATTCCGAAACACTAAGCTTTTTCCAGATTCCAGAAGTTTATAATTTGTTTTTTAAATAAAAATAATAAAGGGGAATAGACACATGACCATTTTTTAGTTAAAGATAAAAGCAACTCTGAACTTTTAATTAGAGTCTTGCAAAGTGGCTTGACATTTAATTTACATGTCAGTCTTTGAAATGCTTGAAAGGAAGTAAGCAGCGTGGGGGTTAATTAATATTTACAGTGGTCACTGAGCTGACGGAAAAGAAAACAGAGGTTATTTTGTCTGAAGAGTACCATAAAGTATTAATTTCAGCATAAAATTAGCAGCAGCTGCAAACGCAGTACAGTAGGAATGTGAATATTTCCTGGAGGGACATTCACGTTCCTGGGGTCATGTTTTTCACTGATAAGATGTTTGCTGGCTCAGGGCTCATTTACTCTTGAAGATTGCTGATTTTAAATACATTCTACTGCAGAAAACAAAATTTGTTAAAATTATTTTTTTACACTTATCTTTTAGACCCTTTAAGAAAAATGCTTTGTTCGGGTCCCTATTATTTTAGCGAACGCAATGAATTGTGAACGCTGTTTAGTTGAACATCATTACGCAAAATGGTAAAATACCGAAAGCATGGAACAGCAATTTTTTTCCTATGAAAAAAAAATCACTGAGCCATTTTTGGGACTTTGCCATTTCCTCCACTGTGGTGCGATCTCGGATTTGGTATATTTAAGTGGGGGGGACAAAGCCCCCCCCCCACACTTTATTTTGTGTTTTGATTTTTTTTTTTTTTTTTTTTTTTGTTTTTATGGATCAGAGATTTTGTTTTCCTGGGAAAAAAATCGCTGATCCATGTGTTTGTCATTTTGGGTTTTCGGGGATTGTTGGTCGATTATATAGCATCCACAATTCTGTGTGTTCACTTATATAATATAGACCCCTTAGTTCTACTGTACATGATGAATTGAAACGCTGCAATCTCTAGTGTTCTGTTGCTAGCTGTTGTCTGATATTACAGATTCGGTGTTTTGGCTACAGATGTTAATGTAGTCTTTAAGGTCAGTCCTTTCTGCAGATTACCTTAGTGTTTTAAGATCAGTTGGACTACAATACATTTTATGTTAAGGAATTTAAACTGATTAATAATGCAGAATTCTCCAACAGTATTGGCTATGCTTTTCAATAGTTGGAAAGAAGCTAAAAAAGCAGTATTGTGTAATCTCACGTCGACTACTTTTGTGTAGCGCACATGTGCATCATTCTAAAACACAAAGGGGGAGCCACCACTGATCCCGGGAACTATCTTCCTATTAGTCCGACGAGCCTGGTCTGCAATGCCATGGAACGTATCATCATGGAACTCATTAACAAAGACATTGGTAACCTCCACACTCTGGATCCCACCCAGTTCGGGTTTGTGAAAGGCAGATCATGCCTCCTGAACCTGATCGACTTCTCTGAGGCAGTCACCAAAGCCGTAGATGAGGGTAAGGTGCACACAGCCTATCTTGACCTCGCCAAGGCTTTCGACACCATTCCTCATTCTGGAATTATAGCTAGACTCACTAAACTAGGTATGAATGTCACAAGATGGGTTGCCAACTGGCTCACTGACAGAACCCACACTGTAAAAGTTGCAGACTCCAAATCTGACCTTAAAGCAGTGACAAGTGGAGTACCACATGGATCCAACCAGGGACCTCTCCTGTTTGGTATCTACTTCTCTGAAGTACAGGCTAACACAGAAGGCCTCTGGCTAACGAAGTTCGCAGATGACTGCAAACTAGGAGCCATAGTCAAGTCCCCAAATGATGTGAACATCCTACAGAAGGGCCTCACTAAGACAGATGCCTGGTGTCAGCGCCATGGCCTCAAGCTCAATGCCAAAAAGTGCAGTGTCATCTCTTTTGGTAAAAATTCTGTACCCATGAACTACCACATAGGCAGCAATCTACTTAACACCGAATGTGTGATAAGAGACCTTAGGACCAAGGTGGACAGTAGTCTCTCCTTTGATAGTCACATCACCACAGTAGTCAGGAAGTCCTTCTACATGGCACACCTCATCATAAAAGGGTTCTCATCCAGGAAAAAAGAGGTCATTGTTCCTCTCTATTCGACACTCATTAGACCCATTATAGAGTACAACACCCCGTTTGGAATGTACCTCACAAGACATCTGCAGCAGCTGGAAAGGCCAAAGAAGTACCTCACAAAGAGGATTACTGGCCTCAAACAAATGCCCTATACTGACCATCTCAAAAAACTCCAGCTTTACTCCATAGCATATCGCCTACTCCAAGGTGATCTCTGCCTAACATATAAAGCTATGTCAAACCCAGAGCTGTTGGACATGCTACACCTAAAGAAATCCCAATCCATCTGAGCTACATGCTCTAGGGACCTAAACCTTGTCACCACAATAAACAGGACATGCTGGAGGGATAGATTCCTGTCCCAGAGACTTCCCATACTCTGGAACAGGCTACCCATCTATGTCAAGCAAAGTTCTACATTAGCACTCTTCAAGAAAAATCTTGATGAATGGATGGGAAATAGGAAATTCACCACGGGGATCACTTCTGTGTCTCTGCTCGACAGTGGCACAGGAAAATAACTTTCTTGGGTGGCATAAGCCAGGGAACCTTGTTGGCTAGGCTTACGTAGGCCCTTGGGCCAATAGTCTAGTACCTGCCTATGAACCTATGAACCTTTGTGTCCAAAGATGTTCTTACCAAATTAGGTCATAGCTTCTAGCAGACTTACTAACAGCCTCTGCAGCATACTATGTAATATTAGTTTGTTTTTTCCATTAAAACTCACTGTAAGAATTCCAAACTTAAAGAGCAAATGGACAATAAGTATTTTATCCTTGATAATCAGCACTGCATGGTAAATACTTGCCTGACCAAAGATCGGCACATCCAAATTATAGAAGCAAGGATAGGATTCCCTAAGAGAAGTGAGCAAAAACATTGGTCTGTGAACTTCCACATTTATGAGACTATAAATAAAGTAAAACTTAACTTATAGCAAAATACAAATAAAACAATGACAAAATGTGATTAGCTACTAGAAGAAACCCCATTTGAACTTCAGTTTGGATTAATCAAAAGGGTCCCAAAAGTCCTTCTGAAAAAGCTGTATATTAAAGCAACTCCTAAAGCAGTGAATCTGATAGGTCAGAGACACGATAAAAGGAACTAAATCCAGATTGTTTAGGCCTCAACCTAGGTTCTGAGAAGGCTGGTAGAAAACAAGGAATTATCTTAAATAGGCATGGCTGTCATCATCTATGGCCTTATGTACCACCAGCAGAACTTTCAATGTGATTCTGTACTTGGTAGGGTGTCAGTGCTGAGAACACAAGTTTATTTATGTGAATGTATCTAAAATCACAGTTACAGCCAGCGATAGGCACCCACAAAACATATGGCTGCACACAACCTCCTAGATTATCTGGCTGTGTGGGGACCCATAATTGTCTGCAGTAAAGAACAAGGGAAACAATTCATTATGTGAGAGTACAGCACCTAACTTCTTTGGAGTGCACTTTTATTAGATAGTGATATTTTCCTATTCTTTGGAGAGTGCACTTTTACTAGATAGTGATATGTTCCTATTCTTTGGACTGCACTTTTACTAGATAGTGATATTTTCCTATTCTTTGGACTGCACTTTTGCTAGATAGTGATATGTTCCTATTCTTTGGACTGCAGTTTTACTAGATAGTGATATATTCCTATTCTTTGGAGAGTGCACTTTTACTAGATAGTGATATGTTCCTATTCTTTGGAGTGCACTTTTGCTAGATAGTGATATGTTCCTATTTTTTTGAGTGCACTTTTACTAGATAGTGATATGTTCTAATTCTTTGGACTGAACTTTTACTAGATAGTGATATGTTCCTATTCTTTGGAGTGCACTTTTACTAGATAGTGATATGTTCCTATTCTTTGGAGTGCACTTTTACTAGATAGTGATATGTTCCTATTCTTTGGACTGCACTTTTACTAGATAGTGATATGTTCTAATTCTTTGGAGTGCACTTTTACTAGCTAGTGATATGTTCCTATTCTTTTGAGTGCACTTTTACTAGCTAGTGATATGTTCCTATTTTTGGAGTGCACTTTTACTAGCTAGTGATATGTTCCTATTTTTGGAGTGCACTTTTACTAGATAGTGTTCCTAGAAATACAAACAATTTGAAAGAAGCAGCTCATTTCTAAATATGGTTTATCTGGGTCTATATTAGTTCATCAATGGTTCACGTCAGTGACCCTCTGTTCATCGAACAGAACTCATCAAATGTTCATTTCACCGAATGTGTTACGTTGGGAAAGGAACTACTGGCCCAACATCCCCTGTATTTTAAACTCACCCAGGTAGGGGGCTGCACCCCCTGAACATTCACTATAGTGAACATTTCATGTTTTTTGTTCAATGAACTGAGATTCACTGAAATGAACCTTCAATGAACTAATATAGACCCAGTTTACTTTTGGTTTGTTGTTTCATTGTTTACTTGCAAATAAAGCGGCCTGGGTAGACCAAGTTCCTGACTAAACTTAGCATTAACCAAATGTTTTTTGCAAAAATTAAAGAACTGCAGAAATTTCTAGAACTGATTCCTACTTCTGCAAGGAAGTAAACATCATAACCTATACAAAAATAAGTAATTTACTGCAGTCTTTGGTGTAGCCAGCCTTACACCATGCCAGCTCTCAGATGATTTCCTTTGTCTTGATTTTAAAAATATAAATAGACGTAAATTTCATTAGATGTGTAGAATTAAAACTGTTTTATTTTAATGATATACTGTAAATACTTTCTAGTTGCTTACTCACTACTTCTTTCAAAAGCTGCATTGCATCATCATCATGGAACACAGCTGCCGGAGCAATCTGCAACTTGTTTGAAAAGGGAAAATACAGTCTACTTGTGTTTGAAATATTTAAATCTTTTGTAGAGAATGCGGCATCAAAGTCATTGTTGCTCGTTTTCCTGTTTGTTGTCTGGGACTGTTATTTGACATTTTGGAAAGTCTGTCAAATCACCAAGAAGTGTACTTCACCAGAGCTACTGCTATCCTTTTCTTCCTGTTTGACTGGTACTAATATTTGGACTTTGGGAATCCAAAGTGGCACAGGAAACTACATCAAGCATATATGTTTGCCAAGTCCTAAGTAGTCAACCATAAGTAACTGGAAATAGCATCTACACATGCAGTTAGTGTTTTCTGTCAACACATTGTATGCATTAAACCTTTTGTTTTCCTTTCCTTATGCAACTGCAGTACTGTTTCCTCATAGGACTGGGGAAACTGTTGCCATTCACTCTTCTAAAGAGACTGCTTGGCCATCAGCTTTCATAATGTAGTGTTATCTGTCTCATTAAAGGAGTATTTACTCTGTGACTGAGGACTTGGCATTGGACTATCACTCTGATTTGTGGCTGCATACCACAAATACAGGGATACTATTATAGGAGACATAGCAGCAGCAAATTTTTGGGAAATATGTGAATTTGTGTGTGTACATTCACGTATGAAAAGCAGTTTGATTAAGTCTCAGTTACTGTTGGCAAGTTGGCACTAAAAGCATTGGGCTCAGACTGATGGGTTGAAATTGTGGGTAGGCAGTGATTATAACCGTGTTCAGGAGCTAACAGTGTACAGTTTATGTGAGAGGGACAGGTGTTGGTCATAACCCAGGGCAGTAGTGCATACTTTATGAAAACTATAAAGGCTCATCAACTTCTTGCATGCATATTTAGGTGGCAGTAGTACTACAGATTTGGGCTTCAAACCTCTGACCTCACCACAATAATGTAAGATGATATATGTTATCTTGGATTTAAAAAAATGTAAATAGTCATATATTTCATTTGTGTGTACAATTTTGAAATTATTTATTTTAATAACTTGAAATTGTTTTTTGTTGTTTACACATAGGTTTATTAAAATGTCATCATGGAACAGAACTAGCTGAATATTTTGTCTTGTTTCAAAAGAAAAGAAAGATTTTATTTGTGTTTCAAATATCTCCAACTTATGTGAAGTATAATGCATCACAGCCACTGCAGTCCCTTCTTCTACTGTAGTTGTAGTCTGGGACTGTTATTAGGCATTTTAAAAATCTGTTAACCACAGAAGGGAAGTATACGATAAATAAATAATGGCCTCCTCCACCAAAAGTGCTGCTTAAAAGTCCAAGTGCAAGCAAATCAAGAAGTAAAGCAGCCGCTACCATGCTGAATATAAAATGATATGCTTTAATAAAACAGCAAGTAAAACAATGTCATAAGCGCTTTCGGGTAAATCCCATCATCAGATGATAAACTCAATAAAATATATTGTATAATTTATAATACATCTTGTCAAATCAAAATCAATAGTTTACCCTCCTTTTTGCTAAGGCTGGTTTTAAAGGGACCACGTCATTCAGACCTGGTGCTTTATTGGCACCAAGTCTAAGAATCCATTGCATCTCCTTGTATTCAGTTTCATTTTTCAAGTCCCCCATCCGCTGACTTTTATTCACAACAAATATAGACATAAATGCATATACATGATCTTTATGCAATGCTATATGTTTAAACAATGCATTCTGTTCCTTTCCTAATCTTATGTCAGACATATGTTTAAAAATTCTATCTTTAAGCCTGCAATTAGTTTTACCTACATAATATGCAGTACATTTCTGGCATTGAGCAATATAAACCACGTTTTCAGTGTTTCAGTCAGCATATGCATTCAAAGAATAAATCTTGTTGGTCCTAGGATGAGAAAAACAATTATTTTGCATAATGTGTTTACAGGCTTTGCAATGCTGACAAGGAAACATACAGTTTTTCTTAGTGCTATAACCCTTGCTACTGGTTTGAAATGGTTCATGGCATATAATGTCTTTCAAATTTTTTGTTCCATTTAAAAATACCCTGGGTTGTATCCCTACGATTTTAGTTATATTTTCATCTGTCAACAAAATCCTCCAGTTGTTCCTAATAATATTACATATACCACCTATGTCATTGCCATATATTAAACTCATCTGCATTCCCCTGTTTTCATTGTTGACATGAGCACTGACACTAAACAGTTGTTTCGTTACCCTATGCATCCATGGTTTAGCTTTATCTCTCCTATAGGTATCACTATTTTTAATTCTTTATCCAATAAAGTACTGGCATAACCTCTGTCCAAAACATTATTTTCCAATGATTTTAATTCTTGATGAAATGAGCTCTTGTTAGTACATATCCTAGATATTCTACAGATTTGTCCCTTCTAAATATTCTGAAAAACGTACCTAGGATGCATGCTGTTGAATCTAAGCAAACTATTGGTCCAGCAAGGCTTTCTATAGAGCGATATTGTTTGTATCTGGCACCTCCACTACCATGATGTTTGTAATGTGAGAAAATGGAACTTGCTTTCCACAATTCCTCTGATGATCTGATTATTTCTCCCATATGTAGTAACCAATGATCTAAATGTCAAACTCAGCATACCCTCTATCAAGGAATCTATTCACAAGATCTGAACTGGCTAGCTCATAATCCTCCGTAGTCATGTTGCTGTTAACTGTGAATTCAATGCCAAAATATTACTGTTAAGATAATCCACAAATTCTTTAAGATATTCCATATCTGCCGCCACACCGATATCTTAGCCAAATATCCATTTCCACAATGTAAATGTTAAGATGTGTGAACCATGACCTGACACTATAGGTCTGCCAGGTGAGGGAGGTGATGATTGTTGTGTATTTAGGAAGTAAATATAGTATCTGTTTGTTGGGATCCTGTTTGACTATAGTGGTGGATAAAATGCCATTCTCATGAATATTATCCTTAAGAATATTGAAACCATATGGAAGAAATGTAAGTCCTTGGAATGTAGATTGAAAAATCTGAACTCAGTAGATCTTGAGCATCATTATTAGCATTTTCAGAAAAAATATCTTTGGTACAAATCCTCCTTTTTTTTTATTAGGATTGTTTCTTGTTCCAGTGAGAGCTCAACTTTAGACAAATTAAGGACATTAAATGTGGTGTCATTTTTTTTTAGAAGTGCTTGGACTATTCATCCATTGATTCCAAATCTGGACCTATTATGGTGTTTCCTCCCGTGATCAGATGTAATGCCCTCTGTCAGTGGGAGAAGACTCATCACCGAGGTACTGGTATATGTGTGCTCCTTATTTTTAAGAATGGGTCTGGTATCTTTGAATCTGACTGACTTTTAGCATAGTCATTGGCGTCCCGATTGAACTTTTGATTTTCCTTTCTTTGGTCAATTTATCATACTGGGTCAGTTCCTGGATAAATTAGTTGCTATTAGATTCAAATTGTTTACAAATAACGCTGAGGTCTTTAACCTCAGCAATATTTAAATCTTTAAAAATTTAAATATTTAAAAATTATATTTTATTTTATGGATAACACATAGAATCATCACGTAGTGTCACAATATTATTTAACCTGATCAGAATAATGATTTTGAATGTACCTTTATGGCATTTAAGGTCTTATTAGACCATAATACTACATTCTGATTGGATAGTCTATGTTTAACAGATACTATAAATAGTATCAGATGTTCGTGTTGGCTCTCTCTGTTTCATTATTATTTTTTGTGATCCACTGAAGGGTTTGGAGCTTGGGATATATATTTTTATATCCTATGTGATTTTGTTAGTTCAATAAAGCATTTGGGACATTATTTGCTGGCCGTTGTGTGTTTCTATAGAGCGATGTCTCTACATCTCCATCTGCTTTTCTGGATATAAGAACATCTAAATATTCTGTACTAGAGCTGGAATAATTCAATGAAAATCTGAAAAAGCTTGTAGTTGACTCTAAATATGTAACAAATAATTCTAATTCAATGATGGTACTGCTCCATAAGAAAAAGACGTAGTCTACAAACCTATTGTAAAATAATAATTTGTCTTTCCAGTCATGCTCAGTATCAAAAATAACCATGTCTTCCCAATATGCCAAAACTAAATTTGCATAGGTATTAGGGCAGGGCGCCCCCATTGCTATACCTTGTTTTTGACAATAATATTGTGTTTGACTAAGAAAGACATTGTTCTCTAATACTAACTTTAACAGAGAGCATATACAAACTTTTTCATCTGTAAGTACATTAATTTTTCTATCCAATATTTCACCTATGGCTGTGATGCCATATTGATTATCTATAACTGTGAACAATTTTTTTACATCAAGGGTAATGAACATGTAAGTATTTAAGTTAACTTCACGTAAAAATGTACCTAATAAGTGCAAAAAAGTAGCCGTGTCTTTTAAAATTCTAGGGAAATCCTGCAGAAATGGTCTCAGGGTTCATTCCACCAAAATAGAAATATTTTCCGTAGCCCAACCCCTACCTGATACTATGGGTGTCAGTGGTGGTGTCTTTGGATCCTTGTGAATCTTGGGCAGGGCTTTAAATATTTGGATGGTAGGATGTGATATAATAAAAATGTTAATAATTCATATCAAACCAGTTCTTTCCATATTTTGCAATGATGAGTGTACTTTATGAATATGAGTTAACCATGACTGGTGATATATGGAGGAATGTCTGTTTGTCCGCTAACAACATAGCAATTTGTGTATTGTAGAATTCTTTACTAAGGACAACAACAGCACTGCCCTTATTGGCAGATTTAATGACTATGTTATTATTATTTTTCAACTCAATTAATGCTTCTGTGTTGCTGATCTAACTTAAAAAACATGGATCTGCATTTATTCTGTAGGTATTATTCAATCTCTCTTTCACATAATCTAACAAACATTGCTAATGTAGGACTTAAAGCAGGTGAAAAAATACTAGGTTGTTTTAACAAAAACGGTTGTCTTTCTCAATGCAAACAGCTACAGTTATCCCCCACTCAACCACTACCACTGTACTACTACTCACACCACCACTCATGTCTCACCCACACTCAGCTCCCCTCCCATCAGCTCAAGAACCATCCCTATGCACCCCCCACATATTCTACCAACTATATTGCTCAAACATAAAGCATCCCTATAACTTAACATAGTAAGCCTCCCACCATACCTATTACCCACATAGCACAATCATAAAGTTTCCCTTATAAACAGACACATTCAAAAACTGAGAAAACTAATAATTTCATGCATATCAAAACTAGCCCTAAGTGGAGACATCCACCCCAACCCTGGCCCTACCATCTCCAACCCCAATCCTCATAATCAGACTAGAAACCACAACTTCTCCCATATTACAGCCAATAGAAGGTCAAGTGACTTCCTTCTACTAAGCCTAAATATTAGAAGTATATCCAACAAAGTCCATGAACTCCATGCCACCATAGACTTGTACTCCCCAGATATAGTCATCCTGACAGAAACCTGGCTAAAACCTCACATTACCAGTGAGCAAATGCTCCCTACAGGTTACGGCATATTAAGAGTAGACCGGCTAAACAAAAAAGGAGGTGGTGTAGATATAATATTTAAACAGCATCTAAACATCCAGATCTTAAAATCATCAGCTCCACAAATAGGCAATGAAGAAATAATATATACCAACCTCAAAATTAGCCAAAACAAAACCATCAACATAATTGGATGCTACTTCCCACCTGGCCAAAACATCCCTCCACTAGAAAACCTCCTCAGCTGGTCAACCCACCATCTCCCCAAGAAACTATCATCTTAGGTGATTTCAATATTGACTGGCAATCCTGTTCTGGCAACAATCCAACCCATCATGTACATCTTCATGGCTTCACCCAACTAGTCCAGTCACCAACCAGGATAAATAAAAACTCCAGCAAGCACACTACCCTGGATTGGATACTAGTCAGTAAGAGCCCCCAGTCATATATAACAGGCTGCTTATCAGATAGCCTCAGTGATCACTCCCCAACATTCCTACTCAAAAAATACCTATACCAAGCTAAACCTGTCATCTACCATCAAATATGTAAAAAACTAAACTTTAACCCACTCACATTCATCTCATCCCTCAAAGAATGTAACTGGCATCCTCTAAAGAACCTCAGTCTAGATGACGCAGTTGAATTTTTTAATACTACCTTCCTGAACATCCTTAATTACCATGCCCCCATAAGATTTTCCAGAACCAAAGCACAACCCTCCCCATGGCTATAGAAAACCACTAAGTCAGAAATGAAAAACAGGGATAAAGCCTGGGAGCACTGGCGCAAAACCAAAACCCCTCAACTAGACAGAAATTCCTAGAACTATGCAATAGAGTCAAAAAGCTAATAAAACAGGACAAATTCCAATACTACCAGTCTGCCCTAGACTCCTCACAACACAGCCCCAAACAATTCTGGTCCTCCATAAACTCCATCATCCACCCAGGTAAAGTCAGTACCCCTCCTCCTAACATCCCTCACTCCTCAGAAAATATTGCTACCTCATTCAACACACACTTCACCCAAACCATACTATCACTAGCTAAACAACACAACCCCCCTCCCCTCCAACCCACACCTTCAACTAGTAATCTCCCCACTGCCTTCTCTTTTTCTCCTCTACCTACCTCTGACATAAAAAAACTCTTAACTAAACTTAAACCCACCAAATTAGCAGCAGACAACCTCCGAAGTGAATACCTACAAATCGCAGCTGATGCTCTCGCCTACCCAGTATCCATCTTGATTAACCAATCTCTGTCAGAAAGTTACGTTCCCACACTGTGGAAAGTATCACATATAATTCCCCTCCACAAAGGCGGACCCTCCACAGAACTAACCAATTACCACCCCATAGCTATTCTCTCCCCACTCTCCAAAATACTAGAGAGATGCATACACTCTCAGGTCTCAGACTACCTCCTTACTAACAACCTCCTTTCCAATACTCAGCATGGTTTCTGGCCAAACCATAGCACCACCACTGCCTTACTCTCCTTTACTAACACTATCCTTCAGCATAAAAACAATGGCTATCTCTCCTCTGCTACTTTCCTAGACCTATCTAAAGCATTTGACATGGTCCCACACAAACAACTTATCTCTGTCCTCAATAACCTATCCTTCTCACAATCAGTCACCAACTGGTTTCAGAGTTACCTATCTGACCGCCAACAATCCGTTGTATGGCAGAATGACATATCTCCCCAACTACCTGTCTCCATAGGGGTTCCCCAAGGATCCATCCTTGGACCCCTACTCTTCTCTGTTTACACCAATAATCTAGCCTCTGCCACCAAACATGGCACACTCATACAATACGCAGATGACTCAATCATCATCTGCTCAGCCCAGTCCTTACCCAAACTGCAAAAAGTCACACAGGAAGCCTTTTCCTCTGTTGAAACATGGTTATCCGATGCCCAATTAATACTCAACCCAAACAAAACTAAACTACTCATCTTCCAACCCACCAAACATACTCAAAACAGCTCTCACTTTAACATCACAGCAAAGACAACACCACTATATACCCAACAGAACACACCAAATTGCTAGGACTGGAAATAGACAATAAACTAAAATTTAACATTCACATATTCATGACCATAAAAGTCCACAAAAACTAGGAGCATTATACAGAAATAAGCAATTTCTCACCAAAGCAGCAAAGATTTCAATAGCAAATTCCCACCTTATCTCCACCCTACTTTATGCCTCTCCAATATATACCAACCTAAGGCAATGTGATCTAAACAAGCTAGAGACCTGCTACAACAAATCGCCAAATTCGCCAGAGGGGCATCCTACCATAGTCACCACTGTCTCTCACTTGCTGAACTGGGCTGGCTTGAACTCCCTCACCTTCTTCAGTGGTATCAACTCTCACTCGCCCACAAACTAGTAAACCATCCACTAAATGTCCCATCCCTCCAGAATCTACTCCAACCCTATCGCACCACCAGACCACTAAGATCCAGCAACAAAAATCACTTGCAGATCACTAAAGCCAATAACTCTGCTGGTGAAGCACTATTCTCTCGCGCCATAGCCAAATTATGGAACTCACTCCCACCCACAATTACCTCTGTACCATCATACACCCACTTCAAAACTTTACTAAAAGTGCACCTAAAAACATGCTGGCTATGCCCTTGCAACTCACACTCTAATATCATCCACCCCATCCAACCACTACCTTTCTTTCCACTCCACTAACTACGTTGATTATAGCAAGCTCAGATGCCCATAAGCCTAGTACTTATTATACAGCAGGAACTTCTCATTGTAACATTTGTTAATGTCTGTTATGTACTTCACAGATAAAGATTCTAGTTGTCTACTGATGTACTATGTTCTTCATCTGTAAATATGTTGTAAGTAATTGCTATGTTAAATTGTTAATCGCCATGTAATCCAATGTAACTACTGTCTGTTTATTTTACTGTGGAGCTTTTCTCCCCGGGCCTCCACTGAAAATGGACCTATGTCCAGTCGGACACTCCCGGTCAAAAAATTTAAATAAATAAATAAATAAATAATAAATAAACGCCAGAAATGTGCTGCATATTAAGTAGGTAAAACTAATTGCAGGCTTAAAGACAGAATGTTTAAACATATGTCTGACATAAGATTAGGAAAGGAACAGAATGCATTGTTTAAACATATAGCATTGAATAAAGATCAAGTTTTTGCATTTATGGCTACATTTGTTGTGAATAAAAGTCAGCGGATGGGGGACTTGAAAAATGAAACCAAATACAAGGAGATGTAATGGATTCTTAGACTTGGAGTAGATAAAGCTCCAGGTCTGAATGACATGGTCCCTTAGCAAAAAGGAGGGTAAACTATTGATTTTGATTGGATAAGCTGTATTATAAATTATACAATGTATTTTATTGAGTTTATCATCTGATGAAGGGATTTACCCGAAAGCGCTTATGACATTGTTTTACTTGCTGTTTTATTAAAGCATATTATTTTATATTCAGCATGGTAGTGACTGCTTTACTTCTTGATTTACAGAAGGGAGTATCTCACCAGAGCTACTGTTATCTTTTTTCTTCTGTTTGTTTGGAACTGTTATATCGAGTTTAAAAATCCTAACTGGCAGAAGAAACTACCTTAAGATGGTAGGATTATAGACTTATTGGACTTTATTTAGAACATCAGGTTTCAGCCCCAAAAGATAAATAGTTGGAAATAACATATACAGATGTGATAAGTTTTTTTGTCAATATTCTGTTCATAGGAATCATTTTATTTTCCTTTCCTTGTAAACTGCAATACTGTTTTGTATACATAATCAGATCTTTCAAAAGTAGAGTTTTTCAGCTGTGCATTTGCAAAGACTGTGACTGATACCTTATTATTCTAGTAAAGTTGTATCCTCAAAATATTGTGTGACTGCTGTTATCCACTCTTTTGAAGGAAGAAACTGTATGGCCATCAACTATCATAACGTAATGTTGGCTGGCTCATTAACAGAGTGATCAGTAACTGAGGTCATGGTATTAGATTATCAGTTTTGTGGTGAAGTGTTGGGAATGCAGATAAGGGGCACTGTCACTTAACTGGTTATCAGTGGCCCCGCCTAGGAAATATTGTGATTGCAAATTTGTATATGAAACAGTTTGGTTAAGTCACAGTTAGTATCAGCAAGTTGGCAGTAGAATGTACTGGGCTTAGTCTGCTGTAAGAGAAATCCTGGGCAGTCAGTGATTATAACCTTGTTCAGGAGATAACAGTGTACAGCTTATTTGGGTGTGGCAGATGCTATCGAAAGCTAAAGCAGTAGTGCCCATCTGACATACGCTCTTAAGGCCAACCTCCCTCTTGCATGAATATCTAGGTGACAGAGGTACAGATATGGGCTCTGTAAATTACTGTCCACTTGTACTATTTGTGGCAGTAGTGAGATATATCATAAATCAATCTTTTATAGTAGTACTTGTCTTTTGTTTCACATGAATCCATTTCAACTGTTTGGAATAAAACTGGCATTATGCTTTTTAAATGTATGTTTTGTGTACTACATACATAGTATAGGCTTCTTGCATCAACATTTAAGCAGGATTGCCATCTGTACACCCTGGGCTATAGAGAAATGAGTATCGGTCATGATTAGATCATGCAAACCAGGTCTAGCAAAAGGCTCATTAGGCACCTTGATATGTCCTGAGCTAGCTGGGATGCCCCATACATACTGCTGCCCACTGTCTCATTCAAATGCTTCCAGCATGCACTCTGTACAATAGATGTATCTAGACAGGAATCTGAATTGCTCCATGCACAGTTGTAACTGAAAATAGAATCTTCTATGGGACACATCTGTGTAACATCTACCAAGGTGAATTTTTATACACACACACACACACACACACACACACACACACACACACACACACACACACACACACACACACGCGCACACACACACACACACACACACACACAGACACACACACACACACACACACACACACACACACACACACACACACACACACACACACACACACACACACACACACACGCACACACACACACACACACACACACACACACTTTGTGCACAAAACAGTATGGGAGTGTAAGCCGTATAGAAAGTTATAGAAATTCAGTTTAGAACTGGCTACACCTTCAGCCATAGCTCCTGCTATAGCCATACCCTATGACCCCACTGAGCTTGTGTACTCCCAGTACAAGTCTGGAATAAAATAAAACTGTACCATCATAAGATGCGCTGGTCATTACTAAACTCACTAATAAGCACGTTTGCACTACTGGGAAGACACATTTTGTATAAGAGGCCCTTCTCAACTAGTACTGTCCAATACTGGAGTAATATTTCCACCAGTACTGTCCAATACTGGAGTAATATTTCCACTAGTACTGTCCAGTACTGGAGTAATAACAATAGCAAAACAAATCTTTAGAGCACAGTCACTAAACAGAGGATGTGAGAAGGTCCACGTGCAAAACGTGCCACTGTTTATCGCTGTAGTTTTCTTAACTTTTAAGTTCTTCCAGTATATTCAATATGCTAATTTGTTAAGGTTGTGGTTTTCTCCCAGGCAAATGAAATTGAATTGCTCTCTCCAGATGAGGATAGAGCAGGTGCCACAGCCACAGGTGCAGGAGTTTAAGCATCACAGGTTTTTGTTCACAGCTGGGGCTAGAGGGGGTTGGGGTATTGACCAGTGAACTCATGCAGCAGTGGCATTACTGCAGGCAATATACGATACTGTGGTAGTGACATAGGAGCCAAGTCATCAGTTT
This sequence comes from Protopterus annectens, assembly GCF_019279795.1. Taxonomy (NCBI): domain Eukaryota; kingdom Metazoa; phylum Chordata; order Ceratodontiformes; family Protopteridae; genus Protopterus; species Protopterus annectens. The sequence continues at coordinate 97,036,097 of NC_056746.1, forward strand.
ACTGCTCAATCTGTCTCCCCCCTCCAACTATAGTTATGTTCTTTGGTTAGTAACTAAAAGGATGAGATTGTGGATACAAAAGCCAAAAATGAATCTTTTTCACACAATAGCTGGGCTTAGTAGCCAAAGCATAGAATGAAGAGAACAACCATCTGGTAGGACCACAAAGTACTGCCTCTGATTTTTGTGTTGAAATGTGGTGGGGGAGATAATTTAGGCACTTCATGAGGGTACCCCTTGGGTGCCTCCCACTACTACATGTTCCTGCAAGCAGATCCAACACATATTGGAGGGATTATACCTCAGCTTGCCTGGAAACACATGTACATCCCACAGAAGGAACTGGATACTGTTGCTGGGAATAGGTAAATCTGGTCTACCCTGATCAATTGTTTGCCACGGGAATCTTACCAAGGATAAATGTTTAAAAAGATGATGATGATGATGATGATAATGAAGATGATGATGATGGGATAGCTCTGTTAAACCAATCAATCTGCCAAACTTGAACTAAGTATTGCTACACTCAGTGTAAGTTCACTTATATAATAGAATATGGAAGTGAATGACATGATAGTAAGGAGGAGGCAGGACATCCTATGTATCAGACCTTATACCAGTTGGCATAATTGTTAAGATCTTTGCCTCCCATTCACAAGGTACAAGTTTCGAACCTGACCTCTGGCCAGTGCCTATTTGGAGTATAAATGTTCTTCTTGTCTCTCTGTGGGGTTTCTTTCACCTCCCCAAAATATGCTGAGTGTTTCCTTTTCACACTCGCCCAAGAATGGAGCTGTGGGCAACAGCACAGTCTCTACATGGTGCCCTGTAGGGGGAAGAGTTGTACAGACCAAGCACTTTGGGCATCTACTGTGGTGTGTAGTACTCTCAAGATAGGAGAACACAGATCACGGACTGCACACTGTTGCAGGGCTAAATACTCAACGGTGCAGAATATGGCTATAGGTGATTTGGTCATGTTGACTAATGGTACCGAATGGGCAAGGGTATTTGCCAATGATAACTGGGTTGAGGACCCATCCTGTTTTGACCTACGCCATGGTCCCCATGCTAACTCAATGAAGGTTGTATGTTCCCTTATTGGACAGTGTCCCCTCACCATAAAGCCCAGCAGCCCTGGAGCAATAAGCTACTGGTTGGTCAGTGTCCAGTTTCTCAGCTTTGGTTACCTGGGATAGCTCTACTGAGCGAAAGCTAGATGTAAAAACCAATCAGTCTTCCAAACATGAACTAAGAATTGCTATACTCAATGTAGGTTCACTTACAGGATGGAACTTGGAAGTGGATGACATGATGGTACAGAAGAACCTGGGCATCCTATGTATCCAAGAGACAAGATGGAAGGGCAGTGCAGCAAAGATACTTGGCTTGGGATCCAGAGTCTACTACTCAAGAGAAGGACAGGCTAGAAATAGTGTGAGAGTTGTGGGATAGGCAGAGGCTTCATAAGACAGTGAGGAATACAATCAGAATTAGTAACAGACTCATGGCAATCAGATTCCAGTGTAATGATAGGGCAGTATTCATAATCTCAGCCTATGATAGGGCAGTATTCATAATCTCAGCCTATGATAGGGCAGTATTCATAATATTAGCCTATGATAGGGCAGTAGTCATAATCTCAGCCTATGATAGGGCAGTATTCATAATCTCAGCCTATGATAGGGCAGTATTCATAATCTTAGCCTATGATAGGGCAGTATTCATAATCTTAGCCTATGATAGGGCAGTATTCATAATCTCAGCCTATGATAGGGCAGTATTCATAATCTCAGTCTATGATAGGGCAGTATTCATAATCTTAGCCTATGATAGGGCAGTAGTCATAATCTCAGCCTATGACCCACAGCAGGGTTGTGATACTGAGGAAAAGACTGAATTCAGACAAAGGTTGCTGGACCTATTAGATAAGACAGGACATCATGAAATGGTGCTGATAATGGGTGACCTGAATGCACATATTGGAGCAGACAGAACAGGATATGAGGACTGAGTGGGCCCACATGGGTGGGGCAAAAGGTACAAAGAAGAAGAAGCTTGATGGTGACCAACACATTGTTTAGCAAGAAAGACGTCACAAGATGACATCCAACAGTGACCAACATGCAACTCAGGTAGACTTTGCCTTAGTAAGGAAAGGTCAGCGGTGTAGAATCAGTGATTGCAAAGTCATCCTCAGTGAAACAGTCATCCCACAGCATAAACCACTGGTGGTGTAGCATCAGTGATTGCAAAGTCATCCTCAGTAAAACAGTCATCCCAGAGCATAAACCACTGGTGGTGTAGCATCAGTGATTGCAAAGTCATCCTCAGTGAAACAGTCATCCCACAACATAAACCACTGGTGGTGTAGCATCAGTGACTGCAAAGTCATCGTCAGTGAAACAGTCGTCCCACACCATAAACCACTGGTTGCTACAATCAGCTGCAAGCATTGATCAGGGAAGGCTGTACTGTCAACAGAGACCAGGCTGAAGACCTGGGAGTTGACTAAAGAGAAATTACAACAGTTCAAGGAATTACTCAGTGGTCTAGCAACTCAAGAAGAAGAGGAAATAGCTGGAGATGAAGAAGAATGACAGCATCTCAAAATACCACGTATGAGGACAGTAGAACATATATGTGGCTGAGCCAGGTATGGAAGTAAGGTACATGAGGAAAGCTGGTGGTGGAATGCAGAAGTCCAGGAAATCAGCAGAGAAGAATACAGCCCCAACAGCAACCTAGATGACTCCATACCTCTCAAGTGTACCTCATTTTGAGGAACATTTCTTGGGGTCTTAAAAAGTCCATGTTCTTCACAGTTCCACATTGAGAGCATCTGCTACACATTCAGTGTTAAAATGTTTTAAGCGATATCCATGGTTAATAATAAGGAATCACATTAAGTCATCAAAAGAACAATTTTATAAATATAAAATAACACATTCTAACTATCTTCTGAGCTTCCTAGTTGTAAGTAAGCTACTAGTAAGTGTTCCACATTTTGCCCATTTCTTCCACCTTATGAGAGGTAGTGTTCCACATTTAGGGGATGTAAGGTTGAGAGCTATGGGTGACCAATGTTCGACTAGAACCATAATTGCTGGAGGAACCAGGTGGAAAGGATGTGATTGATCAGCTGATAACAGCTGACAGGTCAGCTTACTACGCAGGTGTTATCAGCAAGAGGACAGATTTTTTTGCATCTCTTTGCCCCTACTGCCTGCCAATCATTAGCCCCCTCCTGGTTTATTAAGCCCCAACTTCCTTGCTCCTTTTCAGTGACAACTAGTGAGTTGAGTGTGCAATAAGAACCAGTACCAATGAGTTGAGTGTGCAATGAGAATCAGTACCAGTGACTTGAGTTTGCAATGAGAACCAGTACTAGTGAGTTGAATGTACAATGAGAATCAGTACCAGTGAGCTGAGTGTGTAATGAGAATCAGGACTAGTGAGATGAGTGTGCAATGAGAATCAGTACCAGTGACTTGAGTTTGCAATGAGAACCAGTACTAGTGAGTTGAGTTTGCAATGAGAACCAGTACTAGTGAGTTGAATGTACAATGAGAATCAGTACCAGTGAGCTGAGTGTGTAATGAGAATCAGGACTAGTGAGATGAGTGTGCAATGAGAATCAGTACCAGTGACTTGAGTTTGCAATGAGAACCAGTACTAGTGAGTTGAGTTTGCAATGAGAACCAGTACTAGTGAGTTGAATGTACAATGAGAATCGGTACCAGTGAGCTGAGTGTGTAATGAGAATCAGGACTAGTGAGATGAGTGTGCAATGAGAATCAGTACCAGTGACTTGAGTGTGCAATGACAACCAGCACCAGTGAGTTGAGTGTGCAAAGAGAATCAGGACTAGTGAGTTGAATGTACAATGAGAATCAGTACCAGTGAGCTGAGTGTGTAATGAGAATCAGGACTAGTGAGATGAGTGTGCAATGAGAATCGGTACCAATGAGGTGAGTGTGTAATGAGAATATGTACTAGTGAGTTGAGTGTGCAATGAGAAGTACCAGTGAGCTGAGTGTGTAATGATAATCAGTACCAGTGAGTTGAGTGTTCAATGACGTCCAGTACCAGTGAGCTGAGTGTGCAATGAGAATCAGGACTAGTGAGATGAGTGTGTAATGAGAATCAGTACAAGTGAGTTGAGTGTGCAATGAGAATCAGTACCAGTGAGTAGAGTGTGCAATGAGAATCAGTACTCGTGAGCTGAGTGTACAATGGCAACCAATACCAGTGAGCTGAGTGTACAATGAGAACCAATACCAGTGAGTTGAGTGTGCAATCAGAACCAGTACCAGTGAGTTGAGTGTACAGTGAGAATCAGTACCAGTGAGTTGAGTGTACAGTGAGAATCAGTACCAGTGAGTTGAGTGTACAGTGAGAATCAGTACCAGTGAGTTGAGTGTGGAATGAGAACCAATGTCAAACTACTCCCACTTCTACAAGGGGATGACATCAGAAGTATGTCCCTGGCCACCAACAGAAGGCTCCACATGGCTGTTTCTTCAGTCCAACCAGGAAATCAAACCACATCCATGTATCCATGGGTATGAGCACTTCCTCCCCCCACCTGTGTCATCAGTCACCCAAGATGCCAATTAAACTTGGGTCACCTGAGCCATAATCAGGGCTCTATCCCTCTATGCCACCAAAGCAGACCATACAAAATAGAAGATGATAAGTATAGTTTGATTCTAGGAATAGTTAATTCTGAGCATAAGACTTGAATTGGACAACTCAGCATATGAATAGAATTACTGCATGGAGTTAGCAATTCACTGGTTTGTACAGCAAATTGTGATTGCGTGATAGTTTGGATTAAGCTAAACAACTGTAACATCGTTAAGCATATTTTAATTTCTAAGATACTTAATGCAAGGTTCTGACCCTGTCTGCAATCTCACCCAAGTCATGGGGTAAAGTTTCTCCTCATTTCTGACTTCACATTTCTTGCTCTTCTTTATGTAAATCACTACTCCACCTAAATCCATCCTGTCTGTTATTCTTGAATAACCTGTGACCAACCCTTTCTTCTAGCTAGTCCATGTTTCTATGATATAAGTAGTGTCCAATCTCCCTTCCTGAATCACAGCTTACAGCTCCACATCTGCCTACACAGACTATTTATATTACATTGTTACATTGTAACACCAAGTAATGTCCACCGTCCCCTCCTGCATCACTGCCTGCTGGTCCCCATCTCCCTACACAGATTCATTATATTACATTGTTATGTTATAATACTAAGTAATGTCCACCCTCCCCTCCTCCATCACTGCCTGCAGGTCCCTGTCTCCCTACACAGATTCATTATATTACATTGTTACGTTGTAATACTAAGTAATGTCCACCCTCCCCTCCTGCATCACTGTCTGCAGGTTCCCATCTCCCTACACAGACTTATTACATTACAATGTTACATTGTAATACTAAGTAATGTCCACCCTCCTCTCCTGCATCACTGTCTGCAGGTCCCCATCTCCCTACACAGACTCATTACATTACAATGTTGCATTGTAATACTAAGTAATGTCCACCCTCCTCTCCTGCATCACTGCCTGCAGGTGCACATCTCCCTACCCAGACTCCTTATCTTACATTGTTACATTGTAACACCAAGTAATGTCCACCGTCCCCTCCTGCATCATTGTCTGCAGGTCCCTATCTCCCTACCCACTCTCCCCTCCTATATCAGTGCCTGCAGCTTCCCATCTCCCTACCCAGACTCACTGCATTGGATTAGACTTCATGCCCATAAATGGGGTTACGCTAGTGCCTGCAGCTCCCCATCTCCTACCCAGACTCACTGCATTGGATTAGACTTCATGCCCATAAGTGGGGTTACTCTAGTGCCTGCAGCTCCCCATCTTCCCACCCAGACTCACTGCATTGGCTTAGACGTCATGCCCATAAGCGGGGTTACTCTAGTGCCTGCAGCTCCCCATCTTCCCACCCAGACTCACTGCATTGAATTAGACTTCATGCCCATAAGCGAGGTTACTCTAGTGCCTGCAGCTCCCCATCTTCCTACCCAGACTCACTGCATTGGATTAGACTTCATGCCCATAAGCTGGGTTACTCTAGTGCCTGCAGCTCCCCATCTTCCTACCCAGATTCACTGCATTGGATTAGACTTCATGCCCATAAGTGGGGATTACTCTAGTGCCTGCAGCTCCCCATCTCCCTACCCAGATTCACTGCATTGAATTAGACTTCATGCCCATAAGCGGGGTTACTCTAGTGCCTGCAGCTCCCCATCTCCCTACCCAGACTCACTGCATTGGATTAGACTTCATGCCCATAAGCGGGATTACTCTACTGCCTGTAGCTCCCCATCTTCCCACCCAGACTCACTGCATTGGCTTAGACTTCATGCCCATAAGCGGGGTTACTCTAGTGCCTGCAGCTCCCCATCTTCCCACCCAGACTCACTGCATTGAATTAGACTTCATGCCCATAAGCGAGGTTACTCTAGTGCCTGCAGCTCCCCATCTTCCTACCCAGACTCACTGCATTGGATTAGACTTCATGCCCATAAGCTGGGTTACTCTAGTGCCTGCAGCTCCCCATCTTCCTACCCAGATTCACTGCATTGGATTAGACTTCATGCCCATAAGTGGGGGTTACTCTAGTGCCTGCAGCTCCCCATCTTCCTACCCAGACTCACTGCATTGGATTAGACTTCATGCCCATAAGCTGGGTTACTCTAGTGCCTGCAGCTCCCCATCTTCCTACTCAGATTCACTGCATTGGATTAGACTTCATGCCCATAAGCAGGGTTACTCTAGTGCCTGCAGCTCCCCATCTTCCTACCCAGACTCACTGCATTGGATTAGACTTCATGCCCATAAGCGGGGTTACTCTAGTGCCTGCAGCTCCCCATCTTCCTACACAGACTCACTGCATTGGATTAGACTTCATGCCCATAAGCGGGGTTACTCTAGTGCCTGCAGCTCCCCATCTTCCTACCCAGACTCACTGCATTGGATTAGACTTCATGCCCATAAGTGGGGGTTACTCTAGTGCCTGCAGCTCCCCATCTTCCTACCCAGACTCACTGCATTGGATTAGACTTCATGCCCATAAACTGGGTTACTCTAGTGCCTGCAGCTCCCCATCTTCCTACCCAGATTCACTGCATTGGATTAGAGTTCATGCCCATAAGCAGGGTTACTCTAGTGCCTGCAGCTCCCCATCTTCCTACACAAACTCACTGCATTGGATTAGACTTCATGCCCATAAACGGGGTTACTCTAGTGGCTGCAGCTCCCCATCTTCCTACCCAGACTCAGTGCATTGAATTAGACTTCATGCCCATAAGTGGGGTTACTCTAGTGCCTGCAGCTCCCCATCTCCCTACCCAGACTCACTGCACTGAATTAGACTTCATGCCCATAAGTGGGGTTACTCTTTGTTGGCTCTTCTGCTTATGTAACCATATTTCCCACCCCCCCCCCCCCTCCTCTGCTTCTGTAACACCATGCTTTCAATCTTGTCTTTGGAGATTTACCCTTTCCTGCAAAAGTATGGGCATCACTTTCCCTTCTGAGTTAGGAAGGAAACCTGTCTGATACAAATTTGGTCAATCAGCTCAATCTCTCCCATCATCCTCACCACCAACAGTCCTAACCCCTTCTCCCTTGTCTGTTGCCACAGCCAGTCATCACATATCTTTATCTTCTCCCTCGTCTGAGATGCTGGTTAATGTAACACTTTTGAGACTGTCACTTCCAACCCCCCTCCCCCATCCTGGTGACTCTCTGTCCCCTCTTTTGCCCTGCTTGCTACTACCTTGACTGTTTCCTCTGACTGGTCATTGACATATCTATGCATCATAACATTCCCCTCCCATTGGTAACAACCTTAGTCACCTCTTCCCTTTTTTTATAAAGTCTAAGCCACAGGATGAGTTTCGCTACATTCTTTTTCTCTCTCAGCTCATTTGCCAAGACTCTAAATACCCTTTTAATACCCTTTGTGACTCAGTCAATAATAACAAAAGGCCTGTGTCTGCTGAATTTTACCTCTTTCGCCTCTTGCCCCATGTCCCCATCTCACTCACATGCAACCAGTCCTCCTGCATGTCCAGCCTTTCTCACTGTCTGTGTTAGTTGCTTTCTTCTGTACTGCACCTGTTCCCTTTTCCATCCCTCCGGTAATCATCCTAAATCCTTCTCCAATACTCTGCCCCTGCCATATGGCTCAGTATCCTAGCAGTTTGTCTCCTGGTTTCCTTAATACTTTCACTTCTGTATGGCTAGCTTTGCTTTGGTTCCTTTTCATCACTTTTCATTGCTATCTGCACCTGTTCTTCCACCAATGCTTCCCTTTTGTGGTCCTAGTTTACATGTGCCACGTAAACTACTCTCACAACCTCTGCCCATGTCATCCTGTCCTCCAACATTCTCCAGCTCTTCCCTTTTTTCCCCACCCCACCCAGCTTCGTGGCATTCATTAACCTCTGACATGGGCCCACTCTGCCCTTTCTCATCTGACTTCCTTCTAGCCCTCATATTCACCCCTGCAGCTCTCCCATTCCTTCACAGATCCAGCATCCTCTGTCACCCTAAAGCTCCCTGACTGAAATAACTGTTCCCACATCCTGAGCACCTCACAAATCTGCTTCTTACATTCCTTGTCCAGCATGGTCTCCTCATTTCATGTTATGCCGTTCTTGAATCTCTCACATTTTTTCTTTTATTTAAAAAAGATCCTTATTTTCTATGTAAAATTGTATCCCTGACTTGCTATCAAATGTCACATGATTGAAAAGATTAAGGTATTTGGGTAGCAGACAAACACTTATATGTTTAATCTACCTTAAGAATGCTTTACCCACAGGGAGTGAGATCATACGCACTAGAAGCTCTACATACTTAATGAGAAAAACTCACAGGTGTTTTACAAAATGGAGTCAGTTTACTGTCTAATTGATTGCCATAAACCTCAACATTAGAAAGTAAAATGCAGCTGAAATGACACTGAAGTAATTAAACATAGAAGAAAATATATAGTTATAATATACCACTCCATATTCTACAAATACCTTGCAAAGCCATGTCTCTTTCAACTACACTTCTGCACACCTGGGATGCTCATTTGACTTTGGCAGGTGCACTTTAAAATAAATGTGAGTCTCAAGGGGAGTAGCAGTTTATTGTTGCTCATGCTGAGTCTGTTTTCGAAGTGAGGGCTTCTTCTTTTGTTAGAAATTGACTCTCAATGTTTTTATAGTTGAAATTTGATTTTTTCTTAAATGAAATCCAAATCTGTGTGACCATTGTAAACATAAACAGCAACATAATGCATACATCTGTCACGAAATGTGAACGTTACCTATTGTAAGTAGAAAGAGATGAGGAGTGATAGCCCAGCCGAGGAGTACCTAATCCATTACCTTGCCTACGGCCCTATTTGGCCATGATCCAGCTCTGGATTTTGTAGTAGAGACTTCTGGAACCATAACAAAACCTCTGAAACTTTCCACTCCATATTTGCTTTCTTTTTTGCCTCCAACCACCACTCATCCCCATTCCTTATGACCATCAGCTCCTTAATCATCTACTGGTCCAGTTGTTCTTCCCTTCCATTACCAGTCAAGAACAACAGCAAAGGAAGTACAGAACTGAGGATCAAAGTCATCATCCAACAGGTTAGATTTTTTTTTTGTATGCTCTTAACATCCTTGTTGCTTTTAGCAAGAAAGCCGGACAAAATGTATACTATACTGAGGCAGAAGCATCTGTACACCTCTGCACACCTGTGATGCCCAGACAGAATGTAGGACAATCTTTGACGTGCTCCCACTGCCTTGAAGTTTTTATATAGGTAGCTGAACTTCTGGCTTTCTCCTAGATGGTGTGACAACATCCACCCCACCCTCCACAACTGGAAATCAATTCTCACAATTCTATTCACTCTTGTCCCTCAGCAACTAGCGTCTCCAGTGACAAGTGTAATCAGGCTGAAAATCTCCAAACTACGGAACTGACATTTTTGTCAGACCTGAATCTAAAGCTATGTTCTTCAGCATTTTATCATTTTGCAGTTAGCAGGAGATCTGGTTTGTGACTGAGCAGGAAACAGATCACTGCCAGCTGCAGTTACAAACACAGCAGGCACAAGAGTAACAACTGCAGCATCAGGAACAGTTATAGTAGAAACTCGATGACCATTTCAGGAAGAATTAAAGCAGAAGTCCATGTGACAGTGCTAATAGCAGTTACAGCACAAGTTCATGCAACAGTGCACAGCAGCAATTGCAGTAGAGGCAGATTTAAACCATTAATTGAGAGCACAGATAATGCAATGATCTAGTTTGCAGAGATCGACAATATGCCACTCATCCAGAAATGATTTTCTACGTGTCTCCTCATAAAAGCTGCAGCTTTGAGTGTTGCTTTGATTCAGTTTGTATTTCATAAATGAAACACTTGAGCTCAACCACACATGAATGATTTGTGGTTTATGATTTTGCAGTTGAAATTTGCATGGGCAGACCTATGTCAGTAACCAGAGATGCGGTTAGGTTGTCCAAACCATTCTCTATAGGTTAATAAGTATAAGCAAAAGTAAACAGAGCAAACAGTAAACAGAGCAAACATCTGTTGCTATATAGCCTCCTATAAAATACTTGTAAAATTAATTCATGTTATAATACTATCGTCTTTCTGTTTTAATTTAATTTGAATTTCATCTGTTTTGTAGTACTTGTGATAAAGCATTATAATATACATAACAAAACTTGAACTGAGTTACAGAATAAAAAAGGATTACATATGTATCTTCTTTTCCAAAGTGGGATATTACTTACTATGACCTGAGATTGACTAGTGGCTGGAGTGGTGGAGAAGCCAGTCAGAATGGAATGGGAGGGAGCTCTCACTGCTGGTTCACCATACTAGAAATAGGGAGAGGGTGCAATGTCCTGCTGTACCTACAACTAACAAAGGCTGGAATTCTGCCAGTACAAGGTGTGATGCCAGTAACATATGTACTGTGATGGAAGGCATGTAGGTCCAAAAGCATATGCTGTAGCCAAAGCCAGGAATACTGACAGGCAGTTTAACAGAGAGATCTTCATGTGAGAAGGAAAGGCACTGTTTACTGATAGTCGGGCCTGATGGCCACTGTGGGAGCTTCGGGTTATAGCCAGTAAAATCAGTCCTGATGGCTGTTTGGATGATGCCCTCCCATAGCTGCCTCTCACCTTGTGATAGAAAGAATATGCCACGCAGCATTTGCCTCACAGAGGGAACAACTGAACCAATCACTCATGGGAGGACTGATGGTAGGCACTAGGAAGATAAAAAGAATATAAAAATATGCATTTTCTTTGTACATTTTTGACACTTTCTGAATAACGTTTCTAATTTCAGAAATGTACAAACTGTGCAAGACACAAGGTGGATTACATGGACTTTTTCTTGTCTTTGTTACAAAATCAAAAACCCTGGACTATGACTCTGTTCCCTATACAGAGCTAAAAACAATCAAATCATTCTTGTAGTCTGTGTATCAGGAGCATAAAATATATCACACAGGCATGTAGCTGATGATGCAGGGTTAATAAACACCAAAATATATCACACAGGCATGTAGCTGATAATGCAGGGTTAATAAACACCAAAATATATCACACAGGCATGTAGCTGATGATGCAGGGTTAATAAACACCAAAATATATCACACAGGCATGTAGCTGATGATGCAGGGTTAATAAACACCAAAATATATCACACAGGCATGTAGCTGATGATGCAGGGTTAATAAACACCAAAATATATCACACAGACATGTAGCTGATGATGCAGGGTTAATAAACACCAAAATATATCACACAGGCATATAGCTGATGATGCAGGGTTAATAAACACCAAAATATATCACACAGGCATGTAGCTGATGATGCAGGGTTAATAAACACCAAAATATATCACACAGGCATGTAGCTGATGATGCAGGGTTAATAAACACCAAAATATATCACACATGCATGTAGCTGATGATGCAGGGTTAATAAACGCCAAAATATATCACACAGGCATGTAGCTGATGATGCAGGGTTAATAAACGCCAAAATATATCACACAGACATGTAGCTGATGATGCAGGGTTAATAAACACCAAAATATATCACACAGGCATGTAGCTGATGATGCAGGGTTAATAAACACCAACATATATCGCACAGGCATGTAGCTGATGATGCAGGGTTAATAAACACCAAAATATATCACACAGGCATATAGCTGATGATGCAGGGTTAATAAACACCAAAATATATCACACAGGCATGTAGCTGATGATGCAGGGTTAATAAACACCAAAATATATCACACAGGAATGTAGCTGATGATGCAGGGTTAATAAACACCAAAATATATCACACAGGCATGTAGCTGATGATGCAGGGTTAATAAACACCAAAATATATCACACAGGCATGTAGCTGATGATGCAGGGTTAATAAACACCAACATATATCGCATCATCAGCTACATGTCTGTGTGATATATTTTGGTGTTTATTAACCCTGCATCATCAGCTACATGCCTGTGTGATATATTTTGGTGTTTATTAACCCTGCATCATCAGCTACAAAATATATCACACAGGCATGTAGCTGATGATGCAGGGTTAATAAACGCCAACATATATCACACAGGCATGTAGCTGATGATGCAGGGTTAATAAACGCCAACATATATCACACAGGCATGTAGCTGATGATGCAGGGTTAATAAACACCAAAATATATCACACGGGTATGTAGCTGATGATGCCTGGTTAATAAATAACTGCCATTTACATAAGCACCTTAAATTAGTCTCAACAGAAGGGGAGGTAATCCAGGCCAGAGGTCGGGGTTATCTCCTTATGTCCACAGCAGACCATAAGAAGATTAACAGACATATTCATGTCAGAGGGAATGGCATTGTTAACTTTCTAGCTAAAATGACTTGCCTTGGTAAGAGGGAAACAGCACCTCCTGTCTCACTGTGTTGCCGACACAGAAATAGAAAGGCAAGCAGGTGGTCTCAAAGCATCAGAGTTAATAGGAAGAGGAGGAAGACGAGGAAGAGCAACAGGATTTAACTAACTGCTGTTTGTTAACTAACATCAAATGTAGCCATATGCTGTTTGTTAAAAAATGTCAACATTCATATTATCAAAATTGCTGTACTACCCCAGTAACATTTCACGATGGACTCTTTAAGAAACTGCAGTGTTTTAGAGCACACAGAACTATGACAAAGAACTGGATGATTTGACATAAGGCTGTCTGTAAAATCTAACAAAATATAATTATGGTTCCAAGCATATGGAAAGGAAGTTAGACGAGAACAGTACTTTCTAATGATACCTAAAGGAAGATACATCAACATTTAAGTCACAGGCTGTGGGAACTCCAATAATCATAGTCATGATGGAAATTTACAAACAGCATTTCAACCAACACAGGCATAGTCTGTGTATCTTGGAGTGCATATTTATACAAAGTCTACTGTGGGATAAACCTGCGGTCAGAACATAGTCACCATGGCAAACCAGAAATCGTACAGGAAGCAGTGCAAAGTAGCTCAGTATTAACATCGTTCTGGATCGATATTTCACAACAATTTCAAGGGACTTTATTCTTACAACCAGGATGATGGGTTGCATAAAATGGATAGAAACTGTCTGTCAGGAGTCTATGCACAGGCAGAACATGTGACTAAAAAAACTGCATAATTTATTTGTTTATTACAAAAAGTATGGATGCACTACAAAAAAAAAAAAAAACAGCAAGCCATCTAGGCAGACACTGAATACAGAAATCTGCCAAGAGTTGCCAACATATGCTTTCTCTTTTGGCACAGAGAGATAAAGTCCTGACTAGGACCCACGCAACCTGAGTTCAGTAAGCATCTCATGCACACACTGCAGTCACCATGACAGGATGGGTGCGTCCATCCTAGGGTGGTCCAGGTTGCAACAATTCCACAATGCTCTCAGAGGAGAGGCATGAAACATCCCTGAGGGTGGGAATTCAGCTCTGCAAGCTGTGTTTACACACTAGTCTTTCATGAGGGTGTACTGGAGTGTTCACCCACATGGGAAAGGTATAGATGGCCTCTGCGGACCAAGAGGTTGCACATCTTCTGCCCACATAATGGGTTATGGCCTAACCACAATGTCCTCATTGCTGGAATGCTGGCAAGGGCACAAACCATCCCTATGGCTGTCTGAATGTTGGTTACTCTAGATAGCTCCCACGTTTGTGCTGAGGATACCCAGTACAATGGAATGAGTGGGCTAACATATGATGGGGGGTTACAATCAGCAGACATGGAGGCAAAAAAACAAAGAGAAAAAAAATGCCACTGATGTATGTATCACATCCATAAATGCACCTGTACTCTCTGAACAATAATAAGGAACTGACTGGACAAATACAAGGTCACACATTTTGGACTTTTTATCCACTGATTTGCATGTGCAAAATTACACATGCATGCCACAGAACCTCCGTTATTTTCAAGAGCACAGATTTAATAGTCTAGTCTAAACTTCACTCTCTCCTTTAATCCCTGTCAGAGTATGTAAAATAATAAAATATAGTTCCTGGTGGTCTCGAGGTCATTATCTTCTCAATCTGCTAAAAGTGCCATTAAGACAATGAAATATAATCTTTGGTAAGTTTTAAGGCAATGAAATGTAATCATTGTTAAGTTTTAGGTACTCCCAGGTCCCTATCAGTTGATCAAGTTTTCAGAAACTCAAACTCCATATGGTCGAGACAATATGATAGAGTTTTCGAAAACTCAAAGGTTTTGAATGGAGATCACAGTACAGCGTGGATCAGGAACTTTACCCTCGTATGATAATATGTAGCGATCTCGGTCTTGCTATATAAAATTTGCAGGGGGTGTGGGGGTTGCTGGAGGCTTGCCCCTGTGAAAAATGTAAAAAAGTAGATTTTGTTTTTAATAGGATCATAGGAAGTTACAAGGCTACTGGCCCTGAGGCCCTTATAAACCTAGCCAAGAGTTTAGCCCATGTTTAGACAAGCCAGCACCTGATGCCCCTGTCCAACAGGGACACTGGTGGAATCCCTAGGAGGTATTTTCTGTTTCCCATCCAGTTATCCAGGTTTCACTTAAAAAGGGGTAAAGAGGTACTCTGCTTGACATGGAGAGGGAGTCTATTCCACAGATGGGGGAGTCTCTGGGAAACAAATGTGTCCTGCCAACAAGTCCTATTGATGTCACAGACCAGGTTGAAGCCACGCATGTGGGTTACTCAAGTGGATCTTGACTTGCGGGTATGCAGCAGTCCCAAAAAAGATGGGGTCCGAGATTGGCTTCTATGCCAGACAGAGGTCACCCCTGAGGAGTCTGTATGAAATTAAGAAGAGGGATACGGCTTTTAGCCTATCTGTGTATGGTTTTGATGGTTTGAGTTTTCAGAAACTCAATCTTATGGTCTCTTCAATATTTTTTTGAGTTTCTGAAAAGTCGATCATCTGACATAGACCTGTACTCCCATGTACCAGTCATTGGCATAAGCACAGAACACTACATCTCAACCTCTTAGCACGAATTCTGAACAAAGCCAAAAACAATGGCGAGAAAGGGCAAAAATCAGGGTCATATTTTTTATAAACTTAAAAAAAAGTCTTAGAATAACAGGTTTTGCATTAGCAGCCATTTTCTGGAGGGTATGAAGTCTGAAACTCAAATGTCTGTCATTTTTCATCAACATCTATCCTCAATGATTTATCAGAAAGCCACAAATCTTATGTGGAGGAAGCCAAGAATCTGAGGTAAAAATCTGGGCATTCTACAAAATTTGGATCTGTTGAGAGGTACCCCCTCCTCCCATTTTGCACATTTGGTCATTCCTAACTTGATTGATATGTGAACATTAACTACATTATGCATAAATTAACATTGATTGGCAGATCACCTGCTTAAAGTAATGGGTTTGCACATGTTGGGGAATGTAGTTGCTTATGAATAAACATTAACTCCATTACCTAATGAATATTCACAAAGTAAGACCTGCAGTCAGTTGAAATGTAGACTGCAATGGAAACATAGGCTGAGAATGTAAGCATAGCATAACATGTACCTCTCATTTGTCAGTAATTATAAATCTATGTCACTTTGAAGAAATAACGGCCCTTGTCAAACTGCTCCCCTTCTTCCTGTTAAATTTATATATGGACCATTGCTTATTAATGTATTTATTTATTTATTTATTGATTGATTGATATTTGTTTACGGGGGTCGTGTACTGGTCAATACTGACCAATGTCAGGCTCAGCCCTGGTGAAATACAAAACATTTCACAAACGAAAATACAGAAACGTAAGCAATAACAGAATAAATAATTACAGAGAAAAAATCTGTGTGTATACATTCCAGGGAACAAGCACCATGCAATGTACAGTCAAGCAGAGTGTAATGTACAATATATACGTTCGTTTCTAAAGTGGGTCAATCTTCAGTGAATCTTGAGAGAAGAGAAGATACTCAGAAAGGAGGCAGGTTAAGTGGTATGTCCGGTGTTGAAGGAAGATCCTTTGGCTTGGATGAAGAAGTGCTTTTTGAGTTGCATTCTGAATTTGGAATAAGTGTTGATTTACTTTATATCAATGGGGGGGGCTTGCAAAAGGGTAGGTGCCTGACAGGAGAAAGGATGTGCAGTGCTGTGGAGTTTGGTTCTGGAGTAATGAGAGTTGGTGTGACAGATCATGTGCAGTGCTGTAGGGTTTGGTTCTAGGGGTAATGAGAGTTAGTGTGACAGAGCATGTGCAGTGCTGTGGGGTTTGGTTCTGGAGTAATGAGAGTTGGTGTGACAGATCATGTGCAGTGCTGTGGGGTTTGGTCCTAGGGGTAATGAGAGCTGGTGTGACACAGTGTATGCAGTGCTGTGGGGTTTGATTCTAGGGCTAACGAGAGTTGGAGTTACAGAGCATGTGCAGTGCTGTGGGGTTTGGTTCTAGGGGTAATGAGAGCTGGTGTGACACAGTATGTGCAGTGCTGTGGGATTTGGTTCTAGGGCTAACGAGAGTTGGAGTTACAGAGCATGTGCAGTGCTGTGGGGTTTGGTTCTAGGGGTAATGAGAGCTGGTGTGACAGAGCAAGTGCAGTGCTGTGGGGTTTGGTTCTAGGGCTAACGAGAGTTGGAGTTACAGAGCATGTGCAGTGCTGTGGAGTTTGGTTCTAGGGGTAATGAGAGCTGGTGTGACAGAGCATGTGCAGTGCTGTGGGGTTTGGTTCTAGGGCTAACGAGAGTTGGAGTTACAGAGCATGTGCAGTGCTGTGGGGTTTGGTTCTAGGGGTAATGAGAGCTGGTGTGACAGAGCATGTGCAGTGCTGTGGGGTTTGGTTCTAGGGCTAATGAGAGTTGGAGTTACAGAGCATGTGCAGTGCTGTGGGGTTTGGTTCTAGGGGTAATGAGAGCTGGTGTGACAGAGCATGTGCAGTGCTGTGGGGTTTGGTTCTAGGGCTAATGAGAGTTGGAGTTACAGAGCATGTGCAGTGCTGTGGGGTTTGGTTCTAGGGGTAATGAGAGCTGGTGTGACAGAGCATGTGCAGTGCTGTGGGGTTTGGTTCTAGGGGTAATGAGAGCTGGTGTGACACAGTATGTGCAGTGCTGTGGGGTTTGGTTCTAGGGCTAACGAGAGTTGGAGTTACAGAGCATGTGCAGTGCTGTGGGGTTTGGTTCTAGGGCTAACGAGAGTTGGAGTTACAGAGCATGTGCAGTGCTGTGGAGTTTGGTTCTAGGGGTAATGAGAGCTGGTGTGACAGAGCATGTGCAGTGCTGTGGGGTTTGGTTCTAGGGCTAACGAGAGTTGGAGTTACAGAGCATGTGCAGTGCTGTGGGGTTTGGTTCTAGGGGTAATGAGAGCTGGTGTGACAGAGCATGTGCAGTGCTGTGGGGTTTGGTTCTAGGGCTAATGAGAGTTGGAGTTACAGAGCATGTGCAGTGCTGTGGGGTTTGGTTCTAGGGGTAATGAGAGCTGGTGTGACAGAGCATGTGCAGTGCTGTGGGGTTTGGTTCTAGGGCTAATGAGAGTTGGAGTTACAGAGCATGTGCAGTGCTGTGGGGTTTGGTTCTGGGTGTGACGAGAGTAGGTGTGCCTTGTGAGTAGTGTTTACCTTTGACTGATGTAACAAATATTACATTTCCACAATTTCATTCTTTCATTCATTCCATTAGCATTCCTTTTACAGCTTTCAAAGAATATTTAAACATTTATCTACACTATCCTTCTCACATACCTGTCAACTGTCCAGATTTTCACCTTATATTCTTGGTCTGTTCCTCATAAAATGTGTGGTTTTCAGAATTTTTGTGGCAAATCAATGAAGACTAAATTCATTAAATAATGACAGGCATTTGAGTTTCAAACTTTGTTTCCTTCAGAAAATGCATGGTAATATAAGACCTTTCATTCTACCAACTTTCTCTGTTTATGGGAGCAGTATTTAAAATCTGTCCATATTTTTGGGGCTTTGTCCCCCCCCTCCCCAATTATTTTTGGTTGTGTCCAGATTTTTTGTACTAAGAGGCTGAGAGTTATATCTTCTCATGATATTTCTAAGATGCAGGTCAGGATTATTCTAAAGTTTCAAATTGTAAGTTAAACTGAATAAATCTGTTTTATTTTGATTATTTCATGATTATTCAATTTTTGATCCATTTTAATTTACCTAATTTTAAACTTTCTACAAGTTTAACATATCTGGGTATTTTGTTTTCCAAGGGTAATAAAGCGTATCATATTATATAAGAGTGTGATCGGGTCTCTTATGATAACTACATTGTTATATGTATGTTAAATGAATGTGGATACATTTATTTCTCGAGCTAAATTCAGGAGGTGAACCTCAGCATCCATAATAAGAGTTATGATGCTGGAATCCCAGTCATATGTCTTTGTTAGACATGGAGAATTTTAGCTGCCCTATGTGATAACTTGAGTTAAAAAAAATGGTGTGTGTCAAAAAGACGTGCATGAATGCTTTTAAAGCTGTCTGTGCTTAGCTGTACACTTCACTTCTGGCTGCCATTTCTGTGTCAGCACAAACTGTATTACAGCTTTTGAAGCTGTTAGTTTGTCACTACTGGCTTCCATCTCTGTAACAGTATAAGGCTCATTTTATTTTATAAGAACCAGATCCATACAAAAGAAACAGCTGACAGTCTATACACTGAAGGAAAAATAATGCTGCAAGATTGTTTTACTGGGGATTGTGCAAACACTACAATATAGAAGTAAATAGGAAGCAGTGGAAACATGAACCACAAAGTATTATAGATAATGATCATTTTTATATCATATTAAAATGAGCATATTCACTTATTTTTATATTAGTTTTAAAAATCATATCCCCAAGTATAGCTGCCACAGTTTAACTAAACTTAATAGCTTACCATATATATAAGCCCAATGGAATTGCATATGTAATGTTTTTACATCCAATAATCTTCTTAAACTCAGTTAATGCTGCATAATATCCTTCCTTTATCAATCTAAAATAATTGCAAAAACACAGCCCTTTTGGTTTTGATGACTGTTTGACTTTTTCTTATTCCTCAAATTAGTCTTTTGACTGTCAATTAAATGGGGTTTAAATTAAGTGTATGTAACCCACACATACATAAACATAAACACAGATATAGATTATTTCCTTTGCTCTTTAACCTCGTCTGATGTTTGTGTCACTGCCAATCTGTTATACCCTCTTTACACAAATCATTTCTCTAATGAATGTTGATTCCCTTTAAAAATTCAAGGCAGATGTGATGCTTTTCCACAGGTAAACAATTAGCATGTTCAATTAACATATCAGAGAACATATTTATGCTATAACAACTGCTGAAAATGCATTGTACAAACACTTTTTATATTGTAAAGATTTAAGTAGTGTTTTGTATAACTGAGTTAGTTTTTGGGGTGATGTAGATTCTATACTATGTTAAAACTAAAATAAATTGTTCTGGCTATTGAAAACGAATGCAAAGCATTTTAAAACACTGAACACAGACAAAGACAGAGACGGAAGTAAAAGTAATTAATAATTAGCAGTTCATCTATTTTAATAATGTCATCTTTGTAGCAATTTTTATCTGGATATTTTAACTGAAGCAATAAATGGACTGGTTTTAGGTACATTACTTTGCTATTTAAAGGTTAATAGGTTTGATAATGTTTGTCAACTCATTGAAGAAAGACAACAATACTAACCTAAAAAAATTTGCATTTGACTGCATGGCAATTTAGTAACTGTTTTCAGTTTCTCCATATAGTACAAAGCAAACTTGTCATTTGTGAAGCGATATTTGCCTCACTACAAAAACTAACTCATCTGGAAACACAAAATGAATATGCTTGCCTCCCACTGAGTTGTTGGAGAAATGAAACCAATGACCACAGTATAAAACAATATTATGTTTCTAACACAGCAACTATTTTACATCAAAATTCTAAATATATTTATTTTAACAAAATGTAACAAAATGATAATTTTTCTGAGCATAGTAACCTCCAAGCTGAGAGGTAATGGGTAATGTCAAACCTTCTAGTGTCCTCCATCTCTGGTGGCAGTCCTTAAAAAAAGTCTAAATTGGTCAGTTATCACCAAGTATCACATAGCATGTTGGGTGTTTCTTAGAAATAGTACAGCTAGTCCTTCAACTTCTCACAAAATACTTCTGAGCGTGTGGAGAAAGAATCCTAGAGCTACTCACACAGCATATATTCATTCTAGTAGTGTATACACACTTGTGTGCAGTTAATACCCAGTACACCTTGGTGTAAGTATATTTATTTATTTATTTATTTATTCGGTTGTCTTTGTTAACCGGGAAAGACTGACTAGACAGAGCCCATTTTCAGTGGAGGCCCAGGGAGAAAAGCTCCACCACAGTGCATTTATATTAACATGTGAATTTCAGACAGCTCTCAGAAAAACAAGTTACATTTCTCATAAAACAGCAAAAATAATTGCAAGACAGGTATATACAGTAAAATATTTACATCATCTTGCTATATCGCCAGCTTACAAACCTGCACTGGTTAGAGAGAAACCCACAAAGAAACAAATCAAGGTATGGTCCAAGGGAGCTATGGAGGCCCGCCAAGACATTTTTGAAAGAACCAACTGAGATGTGTTTAAGGAGGCAGCCACAGTGAATCAGCATTTGAACATTGATGAATACCCTGAGGTAGTGATGGCATACATTTCAAACTGTGTTGATGGGGTAACAAATACTAAGAGTATCACTATTAGAGCTAACCAGAATACATTGCTCACCACTGAGGTATATGAGCTTCTGAATGAGAGAAACGCGGCTTACAGGGCTAAGGACAAGCAGCCCCAAGTGTAGCAAGAGGTAATCTGAGGAGGGGTATAAAGGAGGCTAAGAAGGAATATGGCAAAAAGGTACTCTTTGAAGACATGAAGGATGCAAGGAGACTATAACAAGGCATGCAGGAGATCACTGACTACAAAATCAGGTCAGCACAGTGAGAAGACAGCATCAAATTACTGGACAGTTTGAACATCTTCTCTGGTAGATTTGAGGAAAGAAACAACAAGTTGACAGTAAGCTACCCAGTGATGAGAAGGATGCAATACTCAGCCTCAGCACAGAGGAGGTAAGAAGAGAGCTAAGGAGAGTGAACGCCAGGAAGGCTGCTGGCCCAGACAACATACTGGGCACGGTGTTAAAAGGCTGTGCTGATCAACTATGCATAGTGCTCAAGGAAACATTTAACACCTCTCTTGCCATGGCAAAAGTACCCTCATGCTACAAGGAAACTAACATCATCACACTGCCTAAGAAAAGCACTCCCTCGATCCCTAAAGACTACAGACCAGTCGCTCTGACATCCACTGTTATGAAATGTTTTGAGTGGCTAATCAAAAACCATCTTTCATCATGCCTACCTCCTGATTTTGACCCTCTGCAGTTTGCGTACAGAGCTAACCGATCCACGGCTGATTCCATATCAGTAGCACAACACATCTCCCTTGAGCATTTAGAGGGCACAGACAACTATGTGAGGATGCTGTTCATAGACTTCAGCTCTGCATTTAATACGGTGGTACCAATGCAGCTGATAGAAAAACTGGCACATTTAGGAATCAGTGAACATCTGGATCCTGGACTTCCTGATTGAGAGGCCATGGAGGGTGTGTTCAGGTAAGAATACATCAAAGTGCATCATGATTAACAGAGGGATTCCACAGGGATGTGTTCTCATCTCACTGTTATTCACCATCCTGACCCACGACTGCTATGCTAAGCACAAGTCCAACCATATCAAGTTTGCTGATGACATCACAGTCATGGGGCTCATCACAAAGGAGAATGAAGGGACGAATACAGAGGAGGTGGCATCTCTGACCAGTTGGTGCGACGGGGAACAACCTTGACCTGAATGTAAGCAAGACCAAATAGATTATCATTGACTTCAGGAAAAGGAGAACAAACCACCCCAGTGCTCAGGATCAATGGTGAGAGTGTGGAGAGGGTTAAGAGTACAAAATTGCTGGCTGTACACATATCAGAGGATCTCTTGTGGTCATAAAACACCAGTAAAATTGGTCAAGAAAGCACACCAATGCCTCCACTTTTTAAGAAATCTGAAAAAAGCTAAGCTTCTTCCTCATATTCTCTCCACCTTCTGTAGAGGTGCAATAGAGAGCATCCTCACCTGCAACCTCACAGTGTGGTTTGGAAGCTACACAGTTACAGAAAGGAAGGCACTACAAAGAGTGGAGAGGGTTGCAGAAAAGGTAAAAGGTTCCAGTCTTCCATCGATACAACATTTTTATTCTGCAATAAGCATCAGAAAGGCCATCAAAATAATACAGGACACCATGCATCCTGTGCATGCACTGTTTAAGCATCTGGCATCGGGCATGAGATATCGCACCATCCACTGCAGGACTACAAGATTCAGTAACAGTTTCTACCCTACAGTGATTAAACTTCTGAACTCGGGCACTAGTCTCAGAGGTCTGCACACATAATAAGTCAATTTTTATTTATTTGTACAACATATACTTACATATATTCCAAATAAGTGCAATATTTGTTTATTATATCCATGTTGTGTCTTTTCAGCTTTTCCCAGTTAGGGGTCGCCACAGCGGAATTCCGGTCCGCTAATGATTGGTAGTTGAGTTTTACATGCCGAGTTACCAGCCCTGATGCACAACCTTCAACGAAGGTACGCCCATTCACGTATGTCTCCACGCAGAAGACACTCTAGCTGAGAATCGAACCGGACAGAGTCTTACTGCGAGGCGACTATATCCATAGTCAGTATTATTTAACTCACTCAAGTGCAATATTAGACAAATAAGCATTTCAGTCTGTAGTGTGTTTTGTATTACTTTAAATAGGGCAGTTAATTTAACTCGGGGGAGGGTACTCTTTTCGTATATGAGTGTTGGCAAATGTCTCCACTCTTTCGTGCATGTATTGGGAGTAGTATTGCATTTGTTAGTTATGTTTATTCCTCTACTTGTATGTGTTGTTTCACTTTCCTTTGTAATCTCAAGAATTGAGCTGATGCATGAAATTTCTTTTAAGTTACAGGTGTGTAGTTTCTAAATGATAATAAAGTTTACTTTGACTTTGATATCAACAATTATAAGTTTATACAGTTGTTCCAGATGTGAAAATACAGAAGTAAATGCATTGATACTGCAGAAGAGAAAACATTATTGTAAAGAAGTTTTGTGTTCTTACATTTCAGTAAAGAAAGATTTACAAGGTTTTATTGTTATCAACAGCGTGCTTTAGGGAAATGAAAAACTAGGATAAGGAAGACATTGTACTTTAAAGTTGTATTCAAGTTATTCAATGTGGCTATTTCTACTATTACTTCTAAAAGCAGCACTCAAGCAGACCAGCAAGTAATGTCAGTATCCACACTGGTAATGCTAATATATCTAGAAATGGCACATTTACAGTCTAGCAGATCATGCCATTCGCTTGTTAGATGATGCATTCAAATGATTTTTCTCATAATTTAAAACAAAATATTTAATTTATAAGTAGTTCATACAGACACCTTCTCACATCCATGTCCTAATCTCAGCAGCATGGTGCATATTGTCAGACTCCAAACATCCTCTAATAATCTTCTGCCACTCTAAACGGATACTCCTGCGACATCATTTTCTGATCACATGCCAATGTTTGTGGTTTTAGAACATGTTAACGTGCTGTAGGCAGGTCTATATTATATATTTGAAGTTTCAAAACTTTGAATCCCATATGTTCGACAACATATGATCGAAGTTTGAAACTTCGAATATATAATAAAACATCAAAAAAAATAAAACTTACTTTAATGCTCAAAGCAGGGGGGCAAGCCCCCTGCTCCCCCCCCACACCCCTACTTAAATATACCAACTCCGAGATCGCACTTCAGTGCAGAAAAGGGAAATTCTCCCATTCTGCACCGTATGGCGCTGTTACATTTAACCTTTGAACTTTTCAAAGTGCGATCATATGGTGTCGACCATATGACATTCATCATCATCATCATCATCATCTTCTTTCGGCTGTTCCTGTTAGGGGTTGCCACAGCAGATCATCTGTTTCCACTTATTCCTGTCCTCTGCATCTTGCTCTGTCACACCAACCACCTGCATGTCCTCTCTCACCACATCCATAAACCTTATCTTAGGCTTTCCTCTTTTCCTGTTACCTGGTAGCTTCATCCTTAGCATCTTTTTCCCAATATACTCAGCATCCCTCCTCAGCACATGTCCAAACCAACATAATCTTGCCTCTCTGGCTTTGTCTCCAAACCTTCCAACCTGGGCTGACCCTCTAGTATACTTATTCCTAATCCTGTCCACCCTCGTCATACCCAGTGCAAATCTTAACATCTTTATCTCTGCCACATCCAGCTCTAACTCCTGCCTTTTTGTCAATGCCACTGTCTCCAACCCATATAACATAGCTGGTCTCACTACCCTCTTGTAGACCTTTCCTTTCACTCTAACTGGTACTCGTCTGTTACAAATCACTCCTGACACTCTTCTCCACCCACTCCATCCTGCCTGTACTCTCTTCTTCACCTCTCTTCCACACTCACCATTACTCTGAACTATTGATCCCAAGTATTTAAACTGATCCACCTTCACCACCTCTACTCCTTGCATCCTCACCATTTCTCTAGCCTCCCTCTCATTCACACACATATATTCTGTCTTAGTCCTGCTGACCTTCATTCCTCTTCTCTCTAGAGCATATCTCCATCTCTCCAGGGTCTCCTCCACCTGTTCCCTACTCTCACTACAGATCACAATGTCATCTGCAAACATCATAGTCCACAGGGACTCCTGTCTGATCTCGTCTGTCAACCTGTCCATCACCATTGCAAATAAGAAAGGGCTCAGAGTTGATCCTTGATGTAATCCCACTTCCACTTCAAACGCATCCATCATTCAAACTTTGAAAAGTTTGTTCATGTAATAGGAACCCCTGTAGGCCTGTTAGCTTCTCCAAGTTAGATGCATGAAATTATTTCATCTAGATACTTATGAACATAAACTAAGGCAACATAAACAACTTTCCCTTTGCTGGTCAATGTTATTTTTCAATCACTTAGTGCCTAGTATTACTGGAGCTGTGGGTACTTTATGAAATCACAGAATAAAGCCAGTTTCTCAGCCATCACTGATTCATCTTATAAACAATGTTGTAAACAACTGTTGTCAAACATACTTCTCAGGAAAACAACTCCAGCATTGACCACTGTAAAAGTTTTAAGAAATTCCCTTATAACACTAAGAGAATATACAGAAAATATAAAATATTTAACAAGATACAAACTGCATGCTACTTTGCATAACTTCCATCACACAATCACTCCACACACTCCAACATATATAGTGATGGAACTAAATTCCAAGTGCTTCATTAATGCATTTATCTCTGAAAATTGAATGTAATATAAATCAGTTACGACCCTAGCAAAAAACATGTTTCCTAGCAAAGGGTTAGACCTTAACTGTAATCTTGGTTACTGTGAAAAAAATGTGATTCCATTTCAAAAATGGCAAATTTTGAAGCTTGATGCAATAAGGTTAAAGGACTTTTGCAGGAGAAAAAGCCCCCAGAGCAGTCAAATATTGGTGGGAGGATCTGCCTCCCAAACTCATGCTAACTATAACTATATATATCCTCACAGTACGGGGGGATTAATCTAACATACCAAAACCAGAGACTTAGCATATACTTTCTACCCACGTGTTATCTGCATCATGTGCACTTCCTGTCTTCAGACTTCAGGTAGGCACCCATATTAAGCCTAAAATGATTTGTGGACTTCAACAGATAGTAAAAGTCTCTCACGGGCCATAAAGCAAAGTTTGTTTGTTATGGATGATTGTAAATTGGTTAGAACTGGGGCTCCACAGTGTAGGGAGAGCAGAAGGTAGGCTTTGACTAGAATAATTTTTGGGGGTGTGCTCAGAAAATGTTTGTTTCCCTATAGCATGTCTAGTTTTGGATGGGTTTTCTTGATATTGCTTTAGATGTGGAGGTCACTTTTAAGATTATCATATATTATGACTCCTAATAGTTTGGTATGGTGAACTAATTCACTTTGAGTGACCTTTGCCAAAAAGATTTTGAAAGATGCTTTGTTAGGGGTATGAGTTTTTGGGATAAAGAGGAGGAGTTTGTTTTTGAGGTTCAGTAAGAGTTGGGATTTTGTAAGCCAGGTTTCAGTGGAGATGACCGCTTGTTGAGTGGTTTCTTGGAGGTGAGTTAAGGTGTTGGAAGGGAAGATGATGGTAGATCATCTGCATACTGAATCAGGGTACCTTCAGAAGAAGATGAATGTAGGTTATTGATAAAAATATTGAAAAGTAGAGGGCCAAAATTGGATCTTTGTGGAACTCACATGGAAGTTGGAAGGTATGAAGAGATAGATCCCTGTCATTTTACAGCCTGTTGCCTGTTGGCAAGGTAGCTAGAGAACCATTGAACAGATGGAGATGATAGAATCAGGGCGGAAAGCTGATTCAGGAGTTTAGTGTGAGAGACCATGTCAAAGGCTTTTGATAGATCTAGAAATATTTCAGATACAAGTCTATTAAAGTTCTGAGCTTTATTGACAGCGGCTGTAAACGAAAGTAATTTAGAATTGCTGTGGTTTGGCTGAAATCCAGCTATGCATTCCTGATTAGCTTATTTTGTAAGAGATAGTGGAGAAATGGTTGATGTATACATCTTCTAAGGATTTTAGAAAGGGGCGACAGGATGGCTGTAGGATGGAAATTTGTAATATCAGTGGAATTACCTCCTTTATGTAAGGGGATGATATGTGCCATTTTCCACAAGTTAGGGACACAGGGTTTTGTAATTGAGCTATTAGTAAGAATGTTGATTGGGTATGCTATTGCATCTGTAGCTAGATTTAGGTATTCTGGGGGAAGGTTGTCAGCTGAGGAGGAATTAGGTTTTAGGTATGTAAAAGCTTTTTTATGAGAGTTATAGAAACTGGTTTAAAGGTAAAGTGGGTGGAGCTGTCTTTGTGTGTATCGGAGAGATAGCAGTTAGGTGAGTTTTGTGAAGGAAATGAAACAGGGTCTAAGGTAGGGGAAGCTAACTGCATGGCAGGGGGTGTGTTAGGTGAATTTGAGGTTAAGTTGGCTATGCATTCTATGAAGTATGTACTGAAGAGGTGAAATGTCTGGGTACGGGCCGTAATCTGTTTTTTTGCACCTGGGTTGGTGAAACATGATATGGAAGACCAGAATTTTTTTTTTTAATGTTATCTTGTAGGTGAGTATAATAAGACTTTTTATCTCTATTAACTTGTTTTTTGACTCAGTTCCATAGTTGTCTGAATAGTTGCAGATATTTGTCATTTTTATTCTTTTGCCAGTTGATCTATGCTTTGCCTCAGTCTCTCATAAGGAATTTGCATGGGTTGGTAAGCCATGGATTATGGTTGTTTTTAATTCTGTTTGTATGCTGTGGGGTTAATGTGTTAAAATATGTAGAAATACTACATTAAAGTATTCAACTGCATTATTTAAGGGGAGTCTTTTTTAGGATGAACCAGTTAACTGCTTTCAGAGCTTCAATGAAAGACTCTTTGGAAAATTTGGAGAGATTACAGGTAGTTTTTGAGTTTATGTTCCTTTGTTAGTTATGTAATATTCCTGTGGGTTTAAGTTGGCAGGTGACCACTTAGTGTATCTGGTAGGGTACCTGAGGATGTTAAATTAGATGGTCAGTAACCAGAATCCAGTGCAGGAGAGATTGTTGTGAGTTATTTTTGCCATATCTTGTTGGCTTATTAATAAGTTGAGTGAATCCAAAGAGGCTCATGCTGTCAGTTGCTAAATTTGCAAATAAAGACTGCCAGTCAATATTTACATCACCCAGGATAATTTAATTTGTGATTATATCTGCTATCCAGGGAAGTATGTTTTCAAGTATTGAAATATTCTGTCCTTGTAGGATATATAGCACAGCAATGCATATGTTCTTGGCTCTATTAAGTTTTAGGAATGAGATAAGGATTTCTGCTTTTCCAAATTCCGGGATTGTATCTGCATAGGGAGTTACAGTGAGCATTGTGAAAATTATTGCTATTCCACCTGCTCTTTTATGTGTTCTACCAAGCCTAATAACATTATAACCAGGGGGTAATATTTCAGCATATTTTATTTCAGGCTTTAGGCATGTCTCTATTGTAGCTAGGATGTCTGGGTTGTGTTGAGTCATCCAGGCATGAAAATCTGTGATTTTGCTCCATATGCTTCTAAGGTTTAGTGTGATTATTTTCAAACGTGTAGGGGGTATTCTTTGCTTTGGGGTGTGGTTGGGACCTGGGATTGGGTGGATGTCACCACATTGCTGAGTGGGTAGAAGTATTACCTTGACATTGGGACTGGCTGTTTTTTAATATTTTGGGTTACAACAGCAGAATGGAGTTATTGGAAATAAGCTTGAAGTGATTTTTGAGTAGCTAGTGGGAAGATGGTTGATAGGAGAGGATAAAGTGATGGTTGAGATGTGCTTATTTATTATTACTACTGGTGGGGATGTTAGGAATGAGAGGAAGAGGATGAATAAGGTGATACAGGAGGGAAACAGCATGGTTAGTTTTGTAAAAATCTGATAGTATGATGAGATGAGGCAATAAGCAGCGATAATAGCGTGGAGAAATAGGTAGGTTTTGATGAGGAGGGAGCAGAGTGAGATCTGAGAAGGAATTTAGAAAAGAAGTGGGTGGGGATAACAATGAGACTTGTTTGTGATTGGATAGTGCAGTTAGGCACAGGATAGGAGGATAAGTAGAGGGGGTGGAGTTAATAGAGGTACATAACTATACCCATACTACTATTAACTCCCCAAACTCCTCTCTGATCACATGCTGGATTTCTGATCCCCTGTAGGCTTGGTCATCTGAAAGGGTACTTTTAACTGTAGAATCTTACTTGATATATTTTCTTCTCTTACCAATTTATAACTGACATTGTCTTTTACCCATGTTCTACATCTTCTTTTACCTGGAGTGTTTTTATTAATTTCTTGTTATATTACTATGCTCAGCATACATGATGTGACCTGTTTTGTGTATTATGCTGGATGTACTGTATTTGTATAACTTGATGCTGGAGCTTTTCTCCCCAGGCCTCCGCTGAAAATGGACCTGGTCCAGTCGGAATTTCCCAGTTAAATAAATAAATAAATGTAGTGGGGGTCAGTAGGGACTGGGTGTAGGATAGGAAAGTGGAATGAAGCCCAAGTGTAGCAAAGGCTGAACAAAGCGGGTAGGCCCATGGTAGAGTAAGTACCAGGAAAACAACCTGTAAAACTGCAGAAAGACAGGAGGTAAGACAAGTTCTGATAACTTTAAAGGCAGTAACACAAGCTGTTATATTATTGTTACGATATACCTAAATTAACTGCAACAGGCAGTATTGCAGTGAGTTTGGTATGAAATGAATATAAGAAAAGTAGGTAAGGGCTGAAATTTATGCCTTGGTTATTATATTGTATTTGGGCTCTGTTTTTGGCCAGTTTCACTTGTTTATTTAGGGGTTATAGGTATTAGAAGACACATATCTGTTAGTGTACAATAAGAACAGGTTGTTGTTGCAGGAGTCTGGGGGGGTCCACTAGGCACGTGCATGCTGACCTATGAACTAATTAGCTTTAAATGCACTGTGCAGATGTTGTTTAACTGCAGGGTTGCAAAAACAGCCAAGTCATTCATTAATATCATTGCCAAAGATGCAAATGGATAAAGGCAGTGATTTGAAGTAGGTACTTAGGGGTTCCTATTGACCATCACCTAAAATGTGATGCATGTTTGGGAGCTGCAGATCAGTATTTGCAGAAGCAGAGATTATCTCACCCTTACTTTGATGAGTTAAAAAACTCCAGAATGCATTTTCCCATACTCCTTTTAGCTCACTTCATAATTTTTTGTACTAAAGAAATGGCTAAACAAAACAAAAAAAAACTGTACCTCAACAACAAAATGTCTTCCTGGACACAAACATAAGAAACATTACTGTGTTACACTAAAACAGTTAGGGTGACTGTAGATGCACAGAAAAGCTGAAGTTCACATATTTTTCTTTCATGCGTACAATTCTGTATACAATTTTTTTCATAAGCCCTTCAAATCCATAACCCCTCTATCTGTTCAGGTCCTACAAATCATTTAGTCTAAAAGCTGCAAAGAGGATACCCCAGGTCTGTGGCACAGAGGGATGAAGCCCTGATTCTGACCAATGTAACCCAAAATCAATTAGCATCTCAGTCACTGGAGGAGCCAGAGAAGGTGTGGGAAGGAGCAGCATTTTGCTGGTTTACCCACTCCAGAAGAGAGGGGCAGGACTTCTGTCTCTGATTTTACACTCCCACAATGATGGAAGCTTGCTGCAATTGCAGAGACAGATTGTTGTTAAAAATTAGGCATCAAAGAGTCGGCCTGAAGCAGACTGACATTATGTGCAATGATAAAAGTGATGTCAGCAGCTCTGCCCATTTAGGGCATCCCAGAAAATGTCCCCGTGCAGCTTGCTTGTCGAAGCACTGTATTTTGACTTATCATTTTCCTAAAGATGAATACCAAAAACAAATAAAAAAAACTTAAAAAGAATATATTTTTATGCGGGGGATAAGCCTTGCCCACACTCTTACATTATTAGCCAACTCGGCAGTCCCCACAGTGGAAAAAAGGGCAAAAACTAAGAAAAGCACGGTGTTACCTCATACAATACAGCAAATTGCAGTGAAACTTACAGCAATATTTAATTTTTGTAGCAAAGTTCCTCTGCAGAAGAGCCATCAGTGCCCCACAGAAAAGCCGAAGACAACATATATAAGACTGATAGATGTTCCTCTCCAACCTTCCCCCTCCTCTTCTGAATCAACCTATAGCAAAAAGCAGTCCTGACTTGGGGGGCGGGGGTATCAGGAAGAGCTAGGAACAGTAGAAGCAAAAAGCAGTACGGTCATCTGGAAGGTATGCAACGGAGGTGGGTGGGCCAAAAAAGAAAAAGCACATGTTGTGAGGTACAACTGCTTTGGTATTAAATGTTGTGAGGTGCAACTGCTTTGGTATTATTTGCTTTCAGCCTGAAATTATGTCTCTTACAAAGCAGAATCCATGGTATTTGATGAGCTTAAAAACTTTGACATCTCAGAATCCGCAAACATGAAATAAATCAGCTTAGTCATTTCTTTAGAGTATAAAAGACATAACTAATACATTTACTATAATGTTTACCTATGGTGAAATATTTTTCAGATTAACTTGCACTATTATCTATATACATGTCAGTGCTGCATTATTCTGTACTAATTAATCTCATGTTTTAATCTTTGTAAAATTGCATAATGAGTTTTTCTTCTTAGGACTCCTCTAAAATTGGTTCTACACAGCTGAACAGTAGAATCAGTGAAATACAAATAAACAGGATCTGGAATCCATATGGTGAGAATATATGCCGAATATGGTCACCATCCCCTGCTTCTATTGATACCTAATATGAAAAAGGTGAGAAAAATGATGAAGTTCTTAAGTCAGTCTGGTTTCAAAGAGGATTAGTAGAAATCAAATCAGGCATAAAATGATTCTAGTACACAATAAAAGTTGGTTTCATTGAATTATTAAAAAATCACACACTGACCTTACAAGGATCATGTAATAAGGGTAAGACTGGCAAGACATTGTTGTATATGACAAGTAAAGCAGGCAAGCTACTGTTGTACAACAACACTGCAGCATCAGTATCTAAATGACCGCCAACCCATCATACTGATAGCTTCACTGAATTGTGTTTCAAAACTGTGGTTAAACCCTGAAAGGAATATGGTTTCAGGGCAATTCAATGAAATTGTTACTAAAATGAAATGCTGGTGTATGTAGTGATACACCGCACTTTCAGGAATATTTTATTCTGGTATTGTTTTAGTTTTGTCCCTGTAAATACATTTAAAATAGATGCAGTCTGCAGGAGGGCACATAAAATGGTGCAGCAACTGCATCGGTCATCTGTGAAATGGGGGAAGGGCACAATATATATATCCCAGTGCTTCACCAGGAAAGAAATATTGTACAAGAAACCTGTTTAAAATGTACTTGGCAGGTAGCAGCAATTACTTAATGTGGGATAGGAGACTGCAGGAAGAAGAGCTAGCAAATAATTACTTTTTATAATAAAAAGAATATTGACTAAGCAGTTTTCCAGTGACAGCAATGAAACCCTGCAAAAAAAAGGGGGGGGGGGTTCAATGGGGTTGAAAAAAAAACACTGGCAAAGTTATTCAATAAGCTTTCAATGGAAGTGGTGAATGCTTAACAAAACCTGCTATTAAGAATTTCAGGTAAAGAGACTGAAGAGCAATACTGACACCCTCCTGTTTGCAAGACTGAAAGGTGAGGGAAGGAAGGTGTTCAGTTATCAGAGCAGTCCATAGTTAGTGATTTTCAGGAATTCCCTAGTGTTTTTAATTTGCTCTTATAAAAAGAATCTGAGACACATCTGCATAACTTATAAATAATTGCTAAAGAAAACCAAGTAAACGTTACACAGGTTGTAGTCATGTGCTGGAGTATTCATTATTATTTGAAGATTTCTCAGTGAATAGTGCTAATATTTGTAAGTTTCCTTGATGCAAGATATTTGTGCCACATTATTTCAGGCTTCTTTGTGCTTCTTAATGTCAAGATATTTTAGAAGTATGCTTACCACTAAACCTATAACTTTCAGCAAGCAATTAGTCAAAATACACACTAATGCGGAAATTAGTTACTGGATTATATAGTCATGTTGATGGAAAAGGGTATTGGGAACAGTTTCTTTTTTTAATATCAGAACTTAAGTAACAATGCTTGTAAATCAGTAACTCTACATTAACATACTATGTATGCAATATGTACATGATCTTGAAAGGTTCAGCTTTAGGGCCAATGAACTGTTCCCTCAGGTACTATGATCTCACCTGCATCTGTTGTATGTTCCTGTGTTATTTAGGAAATGTTCCATAATTTGCGTTTGTGGTGTCTATTACTAATGGAACATTATTCAGGAAAAAAATCAATACAGTGTTTAAAAAGAAGACTGAAAGCCTAGGTCATCTAAACTGCAAGAATCCTGTTTACACACAGCCCATTACTTGGAAGTCCCTTGCGCCTATTCTGTTCATCCCATAGCCAGATTATGGATGTCAGCAGAAACTAAGTAGCCCCCAAACACACACACGTTTGCTTACTACACCGAAAATATATCTACTCAGAGAAATGATTTCATCAGATAGACCATTAACTTACCAAGGTTCGAAACTGCTTTTTTAAAGTGCAAACTTCAGGAACCTCAGCTGCTAGTATCAGGTTTCTGACTGCATAGGTTCAAACTCTCCAGGACATCAAGGGCAAGAGGCTTATTATAAACCGAAAAAAATCGCATCCTGTAACCAAATGTACGATGTCCGTGAGAGACCATCTCCATGTGTGCCAAGGACAACGTGCACAACGATAAAAAACGCTAAGATGATGGGGAGTTGAGGTTTAATTTGTACAGATGACATGGTATGGTGGGACTGCTGAAGGTATCAAGTGTCTCCTCTCTGCATGCTGCTAAGTTCAAAAGAAACTGCAGATTCGTCCTGAAGTAAAAATCAGCAGTCCAAACCCAAGTCAATACATTCGCATCTGACACTGAGAAGTGGAAAGCATATAACTAACTAAACTAGGACTTAGTCCCACTGGCAAAAAAAATGCAAAAGGACAGATGGAGACGTAGGAGGTTACACAGCAATCTCTTTACTCACATCACATTTAGTCTTAGAGCTGTTCCTACACCCTGACAATGCACGTGAAGCTCGCAGAAACTGTATAAATCCTAATCCTGGAAATAAATTAGTGCGACAAGTTGCAGTATTACTAAGTATGGCACTCATGGTGTGCATTCTGTGCCTACTGGTCTTCCTGAGCTGTTTGCATGCATTGCATCTGTAGTGCTGGTCAGGAGCTCGAAGTCGGGCAGCACTACCTACATATCCTGCCACATCAGCGCCTGCACTGCACGTGATAAATCAAAGCCGTTCAATTCCTATCGGATTGCGTGATAAATGGAGCCATGCGGCTCGCTTCGGATGCGCGTGATAAATCGAGGCATCAGCTTCACATCGGATGCGCGTGATGAATGGAGCCTCACAGCCTGCAGGGGATGCAGGCTTCCAATTTGCTTCTGCCTTTCAGATGGGACAGGATGCATTTTTTTGAAAGTGCTGTCATTTCAACTGACCTTCGCCGGTACCATCCGGGGCAACAGCCAGAGGGACACAAACCTGTTTTCCATTCCCCTTCCCCCAGGCTGTGCACTGGACTGTGACTTCTTTCCTTAGCTGGAATCGAGAAAAGGTGCTGGACGTTGTGCATTTTGTCTACTGCAGCAGAGAGATGCTGAGACAGCAATGGTTTACACGCACTGTAGGTCCAACTAATAAATGTCATAACTGAGTAAACAAAACTTCAGCGTCCACATTATGCGTTACCACGGTAAACAATTGCAATGGGTAATCATACCTCTCAACTGTCCAGATTTTTGCAGAATGTCCAGATTATTGTCTCATATTTTTGGTCTGTTCCTCATAAAACTTGTGGTTTTCTGGCAAATCACTATGATGATCTGAGGATTGAAGTCAGTAATAAATCAACATACATTTGAGTTTCAGACTTCAGGTCCTTCAGAAAGTCTGTGTTAAAACAAACCCTGCTACTTTAGCAATTTTCTAAGTTTATAAGAGCATTATTTACAAAATGTCCCTATTTTTGGGCCTTTGTCCGCCCATTTTGTCGGCCTTTGCCCAGATTTCTTGCACTAACAGGTTGAGAGGTATGTAAGAGAATGGTCAGCACTTGTTAAAACAAGCAGTGGACATCACTGTATGTCCAGGTACAGGATAAATCTGTCTACACATAATATAACATAACTATTCTGACCATAATATTCCTGCTCAAAATTCAAACCTCAGGAATAATAAAAATGCAGTTCTTTTGCAGGACATCTGCTGAATGACAACAGCAAAGGCTCAAACCCAGACTTATCAACTTCCCGATAAACAATCGCGGATACCTAGTTATCATAAATATACATATTCATATCCCCACTCTACACCTTACAAAGGACATAAAGTTGAAGACAATCACAAATTCATCCCCAGTTGACTACCACTGGCTCTCATGAATAGGGGAAACGTGTAACTACCCCTAATTACACTTGTACAGCACACTTTTGAGTACTCATATTGCATAGTACAAGGGTCAATAATTATCTATGAGACTTTAAGTAGTTTAATTCTTTTTGCACACATATTATCTGTGTGGAATGCATTGTTTATGAAGGGTGCACCACCTTCCAAGGTGAATAAGTCATTGTCACATCAATATATCGAGAATTGTTCTACAAATTGTGGTTGAGACACATGCACTGTGACCTCCCCAAATGAGACATGTTAGTGTTCATTTGATTTGGACCTTTATCGCTGTCATTTGATTTTACACATTGCTTGCCCCCAACCCCCGCAAAAAAAAAAAAAAAAAAAAAGATAGCCACTTTCTATGTCCATTTTCTGTATACATTTTTAGCTGTCTCTTAACAAAAGAGAAAGCTATCATATATTTTGTCATGCTGATTTTAATATACAGGCCATACCAATGAACATTCAGCAGTGATGTTGTAACTGGTGTCCTGTACCTAATCAGTTTGCCTCCACAACCCCCAAAATATAGTCACTTTCTGTGCTCCTGTATAATATTAAAATGAAAGTGAACTGAGCTTTTGAAATTGTAATTGTTATACCGGCTCTGTTTCATTCACAACATACAGTTTGTTTCCATTTGCAAAAATCTAAATTCAGGCTGGACTGAAACTGCAAACGACAGAGAAAATAGAATTGTGTGTCATTTCACACAAAGTCTGCCTCCAAAACAAGATAGCAGAAATGCTCCTAGAAGCAGGAAGTGAAATAAATAACATCCACAGTATTTTATTATTTTTTTTTTTGCTGTGAATCCCAAGGCCCAATTCCAAAACACTTGTTCTCAGTGTAAGTGGCCACTTGCACTGAGAGCAGGTCTTTTGGAATCTGGCCCCCTCTGCAAGCTTATAGATAGGCCTTACACTGAAGTAAGTCACACTGAAAGCAAGCCTTTTGGAATCAGGAGAGATTTACACCAAGAACAACTCTTTTGGAGTCTGGCACACAGACACACACTAGCGAAAAACAAAAAGACAGCTTGGAAACACCAAAGCAAATTCTCTCTCAGTTTGATTCTCTCTCAGTTTAATGAAGCGCTTTTCGTCTTGCACATGTGGCAAGACTTCATCAGAAACTGAACAAACTTCAACACAAGCAATATATACACACCCTTTTTGTCACATGACACATCTAGTTAAAATCTTGTGTCTTAAAGGCACATCCACATTATTGTTACTTAAAACATTTTTTAAAAACAAATATGACTAGCAATATTTTAGAACATCTCAACTCTTCCCTTGCTTCAAAATTTTTACCTGTAATGGTGAAAAAATATATATACATATACTGACAATACTATATCTCAAATTATTATGTTGACTCTCAAAGTATGATATTACTTAGTTAACTAAGAAGTCAGAAACTTACATATCCGAGTCAAATGAAGTCAAATATCTCAAATATGAACGCATTTTATAAAAATGCATACACACATTAACGTTTGAGATTTTTCAACTTCAATATACTGTTTAAAGATATTGTCTCATTCAAACCCGGGTAAAACATTGCCCCAGTGCGTATTTGCCAACTTAACTCAAGTTGCACAAGTAAAAGTGTAAGCGGGCCCCCCCGACTATCATCAACAACTGAATCAATTGCTTTGAACAAAAATGAATGTTGTGGACAGGAAATAATGTGTCTAGCCAGTGCATTGTCTCTGTTAAGGGTCTTTATTTTATATAGATGTTCGTATACTCGTTCTTTTAACCTTCTGTCCGTTTTACCGATGTATTGCACAACTACTATCACACTACCCACACTAGCCCACCCTCTCAAACCCACTCAGACTTCTACATCTGCCCTACAATCATAAATCTTACAACTACATATTACTCACTAACAAAAATTACACCATCTCATCACACTAAGAAAAACTTTCATAGACCAAGCTCGCAAACAATTAATATTAAAAAACACATACTGACACTCCTACAAATTCTGCTAACCTCTGGTGACATTCACCCAAATCCAGGTCCCCTCTCAGCTAGACAAGCATCTGACCTGCTAATCCTAAATCTCAACATAAGAAGTATTACCAATAAGCTAACAGACCTACATGCATTCATAGCCCACTACAACCCTGATATACTGCCATTACAGAAACCTGGCTTACACCCAGTATCCAAGATGAAGTCTTTCTTCCCCAGGGTATAATACACTTAGATCTGATAGAACAAACAGGAAAGGAGGAGGAGTAGCCATTCTCTTTAAAAACACCCTTAACCTCCAGCTCCTGCACACCACACCACCCACTTTTCAAACTGCTGAAGTCCTGTTTTCTGTCCTATCCATAAGAAACACCAAGAAGATTAATATAATATGCTGCTATATACCTCCAGGCAACAACTCGCTCATAATAGAAGACATCCTACACTGGACAAAGGACAATCTACCTCAGGAAACGATCCTACTAGGAGACCTTAACACTGACTGGGCAACCTGTAACTCCAGCAGCCCCTCTACACATATCAATCTATATGGGTTCTCTCAACTAATTGAAGAACCAACTAGAATAGATGAGAAAACAAAGAGAGAATCCATACTGGACTGGACACTAACCAACTATCCCAAACAAAACTATACAGTAGGCTGCCTCCCAGATGACTTAAGTGATCATCTCCCCACCTTCCTACTCCAGAAACACTCCAATCACCCCAAACCAGTAGTCTACAAATTTGTACGAGATGACCATAACCTTACCCCACGATACCTAAATACTGTCCTAAGCCACTGCAACTGGGAACCACTACGGACACTCAGGTTAGACCAGGCAGTAGACTACTTCAATACTACCTTCTCTAACATCCTTAATAGTCTAGCTCCAAGCAGAAAGATCAGAGTTAAAGCCAACTACGCACCCTGGCTAAATAGGGATACCAGAGCCTTACTAAAAGCTAGAGATAAAGCCTGGAAAATCTGGAAAACTGACAAAACCCCAAGCTCCAGACAATACTATCAACATCTTAGAAACAACGCCAAGGCTGAATCCAAAATAAACAAACAAAACTATTTTCTTAGCGCCCAAAGGAAATATTCAAATAGTCCAAAAAAATTCTGGCATGCCATTAACTCCCTACTAAAGCCAGGCAAGACCACAACCCCAGCACCCATCTCTACTAACAATACCCTAGACACAGCTTCTCAATTTAATAACCATTTTACTAAATCCATCTTAGCCCTGTCCAGTCAAATAACCAAAAACAGTCTACCTCAGTCACAACATAACCTATTCCACACCACCCCTCTTTCAGCCTATCACCAGTGCCCACCTCAACTATAAAAAACCTCCTCCTAAAAGTAAAGCCAACCACACTAGCAGCTGATAACATACCTGCTGCATACCTAAAAATGGCTAGTGACTCCTTATCATATCCTGTCTCCATCCTTATCAACCGCTCCATACAAGAATCCTACATACCCAAACTCTGGAAAGTATCTCGCATCATTCCTCTCCATAAAGGAGGTAATTCTTATGAATTCTCCAACTACCGACCTATTGCCATCCTTTGCCCCTTATCCAAAATTCTTGAGAAATGCATCCACTTGCAAGTGATGACATTTCTTAACACACACGATCTACTATCTACCACACAACACGGTTTCCGTCCACATCACAGCACTACCACAGCCCTTTTATCTTTCACTAATTATATAAACCTTCACAGGAATGATAACAGATATGTATCGGCCATTTTCCTAGACCTCTCAAAAGCATTTGATATGGTCTCCCACTCCATTCTACTAGACTCACTAACATCATTATCCTTCACCTCCTCTACTATAGCCTGGTTCAGAAGCTACTTGTCTGACAGGCAACAATCAGTCCAGTGGAAAGGAACTCTGTCTACACAACTTCCAACCACCATAGGTGTCCCACAGGGCTCTATACTGGGCCCACTGTTCTCTATTTTCACAAATAACCTCAAATGCTCTACACAACATGCCACACTCATACAATATGCAGATGATTCAACTCTGATCTGCTCCGCCTCATCTCCCACCACCCTACGTACACTCACTCAAGATACCTTTATCTCAGTAGAAAAATGGATATCTGGGATCCAACTAATTCTAAATCCCAAAAAGACAAAACTGCTACTATTTACCCCTAATAGATCAAAAAAAACCCTCTCCTTTACCATAACCTCTAATGACGGCACCACCATCTCCCCTTCTAACCATACCAAACTTCTGGGCATTGAAATAGACAATAATCTCCACTTTGATGTTCATATCTCACATACCATAAAACTAGTACACAAAAAACTAGGCTCCCTATACAGGCATAAGTCCTTTCTCTCACAAAAAGCAAGAGTCACTCTTGCACAAAGCCACCTCCTCTCAACTCTATTATACGCAGCACCAATCTTTACCCAAATCAGACAATGTGACCTAGACAAACTAGAATCATGCTACAATAAAATAGCCAAGTTTGCTACTAACTCAACCTATAGAACCCATCACTGGGCTGCACTAAAAGAACTAAAATGGCTTGAGCTACCACAGCTACTTAACTATCACCAGCTGGGCACAGCC
The DNA here is from genome assembly GCF_019279795.1 of Protopterus annectens. NCBI lineage: Eukaryota > Metazoa > Chordata > Ceratodontiformes > Protopteridae > Protopterus > Protopterus annectens. The sequence goes on from NC_056746.1 coordinate 97,076,483, forward strand.
TACAATATTCTCAAATATCCTGAAAAAACCCCTCATTATCCAACCTACTTACTATCTATACTACAAACCGGTACCTAATATCCAGTGAAAATCTCTCCTCTGCATCACCAAGGCTAACAATAATGCAGGGAAAGCGCTCTACTCCCACACCGTTGCCAGAAATTGGAACTCTCTTCCCTATCTGTGTCCACTGCCCTCCACATCCATATTCAAAAACTCCCTCAAATCGCACCTTCTTAGTACATGGTTATGCCCTTGTATCACATAACCCTACCCATACTACTATTAACTCCCCAAATTCCTCTCTGATCACATGCTGGAGCTCTGATCCCCTGTAGGCTTGGTCACCTGAAAGGGTACTTTTAACTGTAGAATCCTACTTGATATATTTTCTTTTCTTACCAAAGTATGACTGACATTGTCTTTTTACCCATGTTCTATATCTTTTACCTGGAGTGTTTTTATTAATTCTTGTTATATTACTATGCTCAGTATACATGATGTAACCTGTTTTTGTGTATTATGCTGGATGTACTGTATTTGTATAACTTGATGTTGGAGCTTTTCTCCCCGGGCCTCCGCTGAAAATGGACCTGGTCCAGTCGGAATTTCCCGGTTAACAAATGTAAAAATAAAATAAATAAAATAAAATAAATTAAATGCAAATAAAATTAAATTGAGGAATCATTTAACCATAGAATGCATCTGGAATCTTGTCAAGCAGTCAGGTGTACAGCAATAATAACATGTCAGTAAATAACAGGTGTCATTTCAGCACAGAAACTGAAATAGTTATTCAGTCATGGTAAAGGAAATGCACTATTACAAACATGAATAATTTTAAAGTGACCAAAGCAACAGCTGTCAGTATTTACTGGTAAAATAAATTGCAATAATATTTTTTCATTACTGTGAGTTTAACATTCCTGAATACAAATATTATTACTATCATTTTTGTCAGTGAAATAAAAGCATTTGCAATTAAACGTGAGTCATTTTGTTATATCTCCTTCTTACATTCTCTATTTTCCTTTGTTTATCCACTGTTCTGTTTTTTTTCTGCAGATCCAGTAGAACTTTGTGCACCTCAGCCTCAGTCAACCCAGGTGCAGGACATATCACCGCTACCCTCTGCTTCATAGGGAGAGAGCAGTGGCTGCATCCCTGTGGGCACCACAAGGCATTGCAGCCTGGAAAGCCAACCCCCTGAGCACCAGGAACTGCTGGAGGCTGCAGTTTAGATTATGGTGTATAGGTAGTGGAACCCATATGACCATTTCCTCCAGCAGATGTAAGACTTAGCATCTGTCTCAGCTCCACCCACCAAATCACCAGATGCCTCGACTCACCCCCCCACCATCAGAATCCATCCCAAGTAGAACCAACATGGCAGGGCAATCACTGAGGTTTTCCACACCAGGATGGTACAGTGTACAAGGCCATCATCACCTCCCCTTTCTGTCTGTCCACAATCTGTACATCTGTCTCCACTTCTACTTGTCAGCCCAACATGCTGTTCTTGTCTCATCTGTATTTTACGTTAGTCTCAAAATAACCACAAGAAGTGCCAAGTGTCCATGCAGCAAAAATCAAGCAACCAAATAAATCAAAAATGCTCATATAGTGTTCTCCCAGTCTTGGTAAATCACTCAGTTGATGTTAAGAAACAAATGACCATCGAGGAGCATATTAAAATAAAAATCATAGTTTTAATTAGTACAAGAAACGTATCTTTCAAACAAAACAGTTAAAAGTTAAGAGCAAATGTCCTTATTGGTAGGACTTCATCAGAACTAGTTGTCCATTACATAATAGAGTTATTATATAACATTGTTCAGTTGTCCCATGACTTTAAGGAACCATTTAAAATTAATTTGCCAGTTTATAAGGATATCATTCTGACTAGATTTGAAACTAGGATTTACAGGAAACCCACATTTTCTAACACCTATTTGCACTTTGGTAGTACTCACCCCTAGCATATTAAAAACAACGTATTTAAGGGGCAGTTAGTCAGAGCTGCCAGGATGTGTTCTAACCTCAATCTTTTTAAGCAAGAGTAAGAGAAGATCCACAGCAAGTTTTTAGAGCGGGGTTACCCAGACAAATTATTATCAAATACTATGACAGCTGAACCCACTGCATCAATAATTTACTCTACAAACAAATTTTCACAGGCCCTGATACTCCAATATAGGGAACAAAGTAAGCACATCAAAGATATTGTTAAGAACAACTGGAGTATATTTACGACAGATGATGACAATTACCATAAATTGGGAGAGAAACCCAACTTCATAAACAAAACTGGTATGAACATTAAGAAACGTTTAGAACACAATCAATCTGGTAGACATAATACTGATATTGGCACCAAAAATATGGGAGCTGTAACCAATGCAGCAACATTATGGACACCCCCAATATCACTTTGGATTGCTACACAACCATTAGGATCAATTTAGTTAAAGGGAACTGTCACACTAATGGGGTTATTTACCTAGCAAAGTGCACCAATTGTCCCACTTCTTATGTTGGAAAGACTGAGCAGTCCTTACGGAAAAGGATGTATGAACACAACTACAATATAAAAAACAAAAACACTAACACTGCATTGCATAGACATTCTGTGTCATGCCAAGGTTTTAAGAATTTTGTATTTGGCATCTTAGAGATCATTCCTATTGATAAAAAGGGAGGAAACTGGGAAAACCTTTTGGAATATAAAGAGTTAAAATGGCAACTTAAGTTAAATGCTACCAACTTCACAGGACCCAACCAACATATTTCCATTACACCTGCATCGAAGATGAAGACTGTGATACTTTGAACACTGTTACATTTTTCATAAAGTTTTTCATGAGTTTTTTAAAAGTTTCTTACCAGCTTTTTACAAGCTTTTTAAAGTTGTTTCTTAAGTTTTATATAAGTTTTATTAAGATTGTTATTGGTATGACTAACATTCAATTTATTTTACATATTTATTTTATTTACTACTTATGTGAGTGTAGGGTACTGATTTCTTTATTAGGCAACTGAATGACTATTGAGATCACATTACATCCCATGCTTCCACCAGTATTCCATGGCAACTAAATTTTGAATGGTTCCTTAAAGTCATGTGACAACTGAACAATGTTATATAACAACTGTATTATGTAATGCATAACCAGTTCTGATGAAGTGCTACTGATAAGAGCAAAAGCTCTTAACTTTTAACTGTTTTGTTTGAAAGATACATTTCTTGTACTAATTAAAATGATGCTTTTTGTTTTAAAAAGATCATAGGATCATAGGAGGTTACTAGGCTAATGACCTTGGGGCCCTTACAAGCCTAGCCAAGACTTTATCCCCAAAAAGAAACCTCAGTCAGCACCTGTTACCCTTGTCAGTGAGGGACATAGGTGGAATCCATAGGACAAATTTGTGGTTTCCCAACCACTCATCAAGGTTGCGCTTGAAGAGGGTCAGCGAGGTACTGTGTTTGACATGTATAGGAACTCTATTCCAGAGACAGGGCAGCCTGTGGGAGACAAACCTGTCTTTCCAGCTGGTTTTGTTAATGTTGCATATTAGATTCAGGCCTTTCAATCAGATAATGCTCGAGGACTTAGACTTATGGCTATGAAGCATCTCTGCTAGGGCAAGGTCCAAGACTGCTTTATAGGTGGCACACAGATCACCTCTGAACAATCTGTACGATACTGTGTAGTGATAGTGATTTGAGCCTGTCCACATAGGACAGGTGTTGGAGGCCATGGATTCTCTTTGTGAGGTATTTCCTGTGGCCTTTCAAGTTGATGCAGATGTTTGGAGAGGTACATACCAAACGGGGAGTTATTCTCAATTATTGGTCTAATGAGGGAGAAGTATAGAGAGGTAATAACCTCTTTTTTTCTGGATGCAATCCCTTTACTTATGAGATGAACCAAGTAAAAGGGTTTTCTGACCACTGCCACTACATGATGGTCGAATGTGAGATTGTTGTCAACCTGAGTACCCAGGTCTGTCATCACAGGTTATGTGCTTATGGGGGTGCTGTTGATGTGAGGCCATGACTTTGGCACAGTCATTAGTTGCTGTGAAACCCTCTTGGAGTATGTTAACATCATTTGGGGAGTCACTGACAGCACCCAACCTACAGTCATCCGCAAACTTGGTCAGCCACAGGCTTTTTATCTTTGACTCTGAGAAGTTGATGCCAAACAGTACGGGTCCCAGGACAGATCCCTGGGGAACTCCACTAAGGACAGGTCTGCTATCAGAGGTGGCAGCACCTATTTTGAGTCAGTGCGCCAGTTGGCCACCCACCTGATAAGATAGGGATTTACGCCAAGTTTTGTTAGCTTTTTGATGATGCCCGAGTGGGGGATTGTGTCAAAGGCCTTGTCCAAGTCAAGGTAAGCTGTATGTACTAACTTTCCCTCATCCAGGGCCTTGGTGACAGTCTCAAAGAAGTCAACCAGGTTTAACAGGCAAGATCTGCCCTTGACAAATCTGAACTGGGTGGGGTCAAGTGCTTGGAGATTGCCTATATCCTTGTTTATGGGATCCATAATAATGTACTCCACGGCTTTACAGATCAGACTTGTCAAGCTAATGGGATGATAGTTTCCATGGTCAGTAGTGGCACTGCCTTTGTGCAAGGGGATGACAATGGCAGTTTTCTACTTCTTTGAGTGCAGGCTGGTTTCTTTTGGGTGCTTCGGTTTCCTCCCACATTCCAAAGACATGCAGTGATCTCTAATTGGTGATAGGTGTGAGTGTGAGTGCGAGTGTGTGGTTGGGAAGAACCACCATGGCAGGGCTAGCCACCCAGTAGTGTAAACCTTAGCGATAGATGATTGTCACTGTTGAAATGACACCCAAACCCCATGTGCAAAAATGGGAAAAAGGGAGTTGTAGATGGACAGACGGAAATATACAGATATATGTGGTGCATGTACACAACATTCGGAACATTTCTACACAAAGTACACTCTTGTTAGATCAGTTTACACAGATTTAGATATCTGAGAGTGTACTGGGGATTCCATTGTATATATGGTGCATGTACACAACATTTGGAACATTTCTACACAAAGTAAACTCTTGTTAGATCAGTTTATACAGATTTAGATATCTGAGAGTGTACTGGGGATTCCATTGTATATATGGTGCATGTACACAACATTTGGAACATTTCTACACAAAGTACACTCTTGTTAGATCAGTTTACACAGATTTAGATATCAGAGAGTGTACTGGGGATTCCATTGTATATATGGTGCATGTACACAACATTCGGAACATTTCTACACAAAGTAAACTCTTGTTAGATCAGTTTACACAGATTTAGATATCTGAGAGTGTACTGGGGATTCCATTGTATATATGGTGCATGTACACAACATTCGGAACATTTCTACACAAAGTACACTCTTGTTAGATCAGTTTACACAGATTTAGATATCTGAGAGTGTACTGGGGATTCCATTGTATATATGGTGCATGTACACAACATTCGGAACATTTCTACACAAAGTACACTCTTGTTAGATCACTTAGATTTAGATATCTGAGAGTGTACTGGGGATTTCATAGCAAGTCTCAGAACTTGTAAAGCCTGTTCTACTCATTTGCAATTTGCTTACATGCAGGCCTAGTGGCACTTTTTACAGATTCATTTGTGAAGCATGGGCCTATGAATATCACCTTTTAGGTTATAGATAATGTAGTTATGATCTTATCTGAACCTTTAAGTGTATACATGATAATGTAGCAGAAGCCACACTACATATTAACTTTGACAACATTGGGAAAGGTACTCAGGAAGTCCATCTCATTTGTCTGCATCCCTGTAGCCTACACAAGGATATGTTTTAAATCCTTTAACTACAGAGTAGACTTAAGGTAGAATAAGTGACGATTTTAGTATTCAAATTACTCTCTTCTTGAAATCCTTTATGAGCATGGTTGTACTTAGCTCCCCCAACTGAAGAATGGCTTACAATGATGACTGCTGAAGTCCTAAGTCTATATTGCACAACCAAATAATCCTTCTGAAGTGGTTGAAGCAAACTGTTATCGAGGATTAACCTTTCTGCTTCTATCTGTACTGTACACCACATGTCCGATTCTGACTCATTGGCATGTCTTGCTTCACATAATTGTGCTTGCAATCTTCTTACAGGCTGAACAGGTGTTGACAGCTACAGACCTGAAGAGTGGAATGACTTTACAAAAATATTGCTTTTGTTTTATTTCAGAACCAACTCAAACATGCTAACTTTAATGGTAAATGTTCTGTCTGCTGCAGTTGGAAATGCCTTGGCCTGAAGCCTACAAAGAACGCTGGTTACATCTTCTTCATAGTGCTGACGGGTCTCCAGGATGGTTTGTACTGTCCTATGAAAATTATTACATGCAACAAACTAGAAAATCCAGCTGAGGTCAGATAAACACTTTACCGAGGTTTTCCGGACCACAATGGTACTCTGAGACCCTCATCACCATCCCCTTTCTGTTTGCCCACCATCTGTACAACTGTCTTCCCTTCCATTTGTCAGGCAAGCATACTGTTGCTGACACAACTCCAAAAACCATTCCTTTCACATCTCTAAAATGTAGACTCGCACAGCTGAATCATTAAAGAAGTTATGTCAATTTTATAGTAATGAAAAGAACTCATCAGCCATTTGAATATTTGTTGCACTGTCCAAAACAGCAATGTTCAACCAATGGCTGTAGCAATGTATGTATGTAGCTTTTGGAACTTTTCATGAAACCTAGTTTGAACGGCAGCGGCATTCCTGTTGCACTACTAGCGCTAGTACCTTTGCAGCACTGACTCACTCATGACTTAAATAAGTATTGTTCTCTGTAAGCATTTGCAGTGTTACATTTGTAGACATGCTGCATCCAGGCCTCATTCTTATTCAAAGCCTAGAAACTTTTCATGCATGTCCCACTATGCATACGGTACATACAGGAACAGACAGCTGCTCCATTTTTGGAACTATCATTTGACTTCAGCTGAAAATGCCTCGGCTGCTGCAATCCCTTCATTATTTTCTTCATTTATTAAACATGCAGTGATATTAACGACTCGTCTTAAATGATATGGTCTGTAACAAGGGTGTAGTTAGACATACCGTTTGTACTCTCCTGTGTATTATACATTAAACATGCAGTAATATTAAGGACTCATCTTAAATGATATTATCTGTAACAAGGGTGTAGTTAGACATAACGTTTGTACTCTCCTGTGTATTATACATTAAACATGCAGTGATATTAAGGACTCATTTTAAATTATATGGTCTGTAACAAGGGTGTAGTTAGACATACCGTTTGTACTCTCCTGTGTATTATACATTAAACATGCAGTGATATTAAGGACTCATCTTAAATTATATGGTCTGTAACAAGGGTGTAGTTAGACATACCATTTGTACTCTCCTGTGTATTACACATTAAACATGCAGTAATATTAAGGACTCATCTTAAATGATATGGTCTGTAACAAGGGTGCAGTTAGACATACCGTTTGTACTCTCCTGTGTATTATACATTAAACATGCAGTGATATTAAGGACTCATCTTAAATTATATGATCTGTAACAAGGGTGTAGTTAGACATACCGTTTCTACTCTCCTGTGTATTATACATTAAACATGCAGTAATATTAAGGACTCATATGATATGGTCTGTAACAAGGGTGTAGTTACACATACCGTTTGTAGTCTCCTGTGTATTATACATTAAACATGAAGTGATATTAAGGACTCATCTTAAATGATATGGTCTGTCACAAAGGTGCAGTTAGACATACCGTTTGTACTCTCCTGTGTATTATACATTAAACATGCAGTGATATTAAGGACTCATCTTAAATTATATGGTATGTAACAAGGGTGTACTTAGACATGCCGTTTGTACTCTCCTGTGTATTATACATTAAACATGCAGTGATATTAAAGACTCATCTTAAAAGATATGGTCTGCAACAAGGGTGTAGTTAGACATACTGTTTGTACTCTCCTGTGTATTATACATTAAACATGCAGTGATATTAAGGATGCATCTTAAATTATATGGTATATAACAAGGGTGTAGTTAGACATGCCGTTTGTACTCTCCTGTGTATTATACATTAAACATGCAGTGATATTAAAGACTCATCTTAAATGATATGGTCTGTAACAAGGGTGTAGTTAGACATACTGTTTGTACTCTCCTGTGTATTATACATTAAACATGCAGTGATATTAAGGACTCATCTTAAATGATATGGTCTGTAACAAGGGTGTAGTTGGACATACCGTTTGTACTCTCCTGTGTATTATACATTAAACATGCAGTGATATTAAGGACTCATCTTAAATGATATGGTCTGTAACAAGGGTGTAGTTGGACATACCGTTTGTACTCTCCTGTGTATTATACATTAAACATGCAGTGATATTAATGACTCATCTTAAATTATATGGTCTGTAACAAGGGTGTAGTTAGACATACCGTTTGTAAACTCCTGTGTATTATACATTAAACATGCAGAAATATTAAGGACTCATCTTAAATGATATGGTCTGTAACAAAGGTGTAGTTAGACATACCGTTTGTACTCTCCTGTGTATTACACATTAAATATGCAGTGATATTAAGGACTCATCTTAAATGATATGGTGTATAACAATGGTGTAGTTAGACATACCGTTTGTAGACTCCTGTGTATTATACATTAAACATGCAGAAATATTAAGGACTCATCTTAAATGATATGGTCTGTAACAAGGGTGTAGTTAGACTATATTTTGTAAACTCCTGTGTATTATACATTAAACATGCAGAAATATTAAGGACTCATCTTAAATGATATGGTCTGTAACAAGGGTGTAGTTAGACATACCATTTGTACTCTCCTGTGTATTATACATTAAACATGCAGTGATATTAAGGACTCATCTTAAATGATATGGTCTGTAACAAGGGTGTAGTTAGACATACCGTTTGTACTCTCCTGTGTATTATACATTAAACATGCAGAAATATTAAGGACTCATCTTAAATGATATGGTCTGTAACAAGGGTGTAGTTAGACATACCATTTGTACTCTCCTGTGTATTATACATTAAACATGCAGTGATATTAAGGACTCATCTTAAATGATATGGTCTGTAACAAGGGTGTAGTTAGACATACCGTTTGTACTCTCCTGTGTATTATACATTAAACATGCAGTGATATTAAAGACTCATTTTAAATGATATGGTCTGCAACAAGGGTGTAGTTAGACATGCCGTTTGTACTCTCCTGTGTATTATACATTAAACATGCAGTGATATTAAGGACTCATCTTAAATGATATGGTCTGTAACAAGGGTGTAGTTAGACATGCCGTTTGTACTCTCCTGTGTATTATACATTAAACATGCAGTGATATTAAGGACTCATCTTAAATGATATGGTCTGTAACAAGGGTGTAGTTAGAAATACTGTTTGTACTCCCCTGTGTATTATACATTAAACATGCAGTGATATTAAGGACTCATCTTAAATGATATGGTCTGTAACAAGGGTGTAGTTAGACATACTGTTTGTACACTCCTGTGTATTATACATTAAACATGCAGTGATACTAAGGACTCATCTTAAATGATATGGTCTGTAACAAGGGTGTAGTTAGATATACTGTTTGTAGACTCCTGTGTAATATACATTAAACATACAGTAATATTAAGGACTCATTTTAAATGATATGGTCTGTAACAAGGGTGCAGTTAGACATACCGTTTGTACTCTCCTGTGTATCATACATTAAACATGCAGTAATATTAAGGACTCATCTTAAATGATATGGTCTTTAACAAGGGTGTAGTTAGACATACCGTTTGTACACTCCTGTGTATTATACATTAAACATGCAGTGATATTAAGGACTCATCTTAAATGATATGGTCTGTAACATGGGTGGAGTTAGACATACCGTTTGTACTCTCCTGTGTATTACACATTAAACATGCAGTAATATTAAGGATTCATCTTAAATGATATGGTCTATAACAAGGGTGAAGTTAGACATACCGTTTGTACTTTCCAGTGTATTATACATTAAACATGCAGTAATATTAATGACTCATCTTAAATAATATCGTCTGTAACAAGGGTGTAGTTAGACATACCGTTTGTACTCTCCTGTGTATTATACATTAAACATGCAGTGATATTAAGGACTCATCTTAAATGATATGGTCTGTAACAAGGGTGTAGTTAAACATACCGTTTGTACACTCCTGTGTATTATACATTAAACATGTAATGATATTAAGGACACATCTTAAGTGATATGGTCTGTAACAAGGGTGTAGTTACACATACCGTTTGTACTCTGTGTATTTTACATTAAACATGCAGTGATATTAAGGACTAATCTTAAATGATATGGTCTGTAACAAAGGTGTAGTTAGACATAACGTTTGTACTCTCCTGTGTATTATACATTAAACATGCAGTAATATTAAGGACTCATCTTAAATGATATGGTCTGTAACAAGGGTGTAGTTAGAAATACCGTTTGTACTCTCCTGTGTATTATACATTAAACATGCAGTGATATTAGGGACTCATCTTAAACGATATGGTCTGTAACAGGGGTGTAGTTAGACATACCGTTTGTACACTCCTGTGTATTATACATTAAACATGCAGTGATATTAAGGACACATCTTAAATGATATGGTCTGGAACAAGGGTGTAGTTAGACATAGCGTTTGTACTCTCCTGTGTATTATACATTAAACATGCAGTGATATTAAGGACTCATCTTAAATGATATGGTCTGTAACAAGGGTGTAGTTAGACATGCCGTTTGTACTCTCCTGTGTATTATACATTAAACATGCAGTAATATTAAGGACTCATCTTAAATGATATGGTCTGTAACAAGGGTGTAGTCAGACATACCGTTTGCACTCTTCTGTGTAATATACATTAAACATGCAGTGATATTAAGGACTCATCTTAAATGATATGGTCTGTAACAAGGGTGTAGTTAGACATACTGTTTGTACTCTCCTGTGTATTATACATTAAACATGCAGAAATATTAAGGACTCATCTTAAATGATATGGTCTGTAACAAAGGTGTAGTTAGACATACCGTTTGTACTCCCCTGTGTATTACACATTAAATATGCAGTGATATTAAGGACTCATCTTAAATGATATGGTGTATAACAAGGGTGTAGTTAGACATACCGTTTGTAGACTCCTGTGTATTATACATTAAACATGCAGAAATATTAAGGACTCATCTTAAATGATATGGTCTGTAACAAGGGTGTAGTTAGACATACCATTTGTACTCTCCTGTGTATTATACATTAAACATGCAGTGATATTAAGGACTCATCTTAAATGATATGGTCTGTAACAAGGGTGTAGTTAGACATACCGTTTGTACTCTCCTGTGTATTATACATTAAACATTTAGAAATATTAAGGACTCATCTTAAATGATATGGTCTGTAACAAGGGTGTAGTTAGACATACCATTTGTACTCTCCTGTGTATTATACATTAAACATGCAGTGATATTAAGGACTCATCTTAAATGATATGGTCTGTAACAAGGGTGTAGTTAGACATACCGTTTGTGCTCTCCTGTGTATTATACATTAAACATGCAGTGATATTAAAGACTCATTTTAAATTATATGGTCTGCAACAAGGGTGTAGTTAGACATGCCGTTTGTACTCTCCTGTGTATTATACATTAAACATGCAGTGATATTAAGGACTCATCTTAAATGATATGGTCTGTAACAAGGGTGTAGTTAGACATGCCGTTTGTACTCTCCTGTGTATTATACATTAAACATGCAGTGATATTAAGGACTCATCTTAAATGATATGGTCTGTAACAAGGGTGTAGTTAGAAATACTGTTTGTACTCCCCTGTGTATTATACATTAAACATGCAGTGATATTATGGACTCATCTTAAATGATATGGTCTGTAACAAGGGTGTAGTTAGACATACTGTTTGTACACTCCTGTGTATTATACATTAAACATGCAGTGATACTAAGGACTCATCTTAAATGATATGGTCTGTAACAAGGGTGTAGTTAGACATACTGTTTGTAGACTCCTGTGTAATATACATTAAACATACAGTAATATTAAGGACTCATTTTAAATGATATGGTCTGTAACAAGGGTGTAGTTAGACATACCGTTTGTACTCTCCTGTGTATCATACATTAAACATGCAGTAATATTAAGGACTCATCTTAAATGATATGGTCTTTAACAAGGGTGTAGTTAGACATACCGTTTGTACACTCCTGTGTATTATACATTAAACATGCAGTGATATTAAGGACTCATCTTAAATGATATGGTCTGTAACATGGGTGGAGTTAGACATACCGTTTGTACTCTCCTGTGTATTACACATTAAACATGCAGTAATATTAAGGATTCATCTTAAATGATATGGTCTATAACAAGGGTGAAGTTAGACATACCGTTTGTACTTTCCAGTGTATTATACATTAAACATGCAGTAATATTAATGACTCATCTTAAATAATATCGTCTGTAACAAGGGTGTAGTTAGACATACCGTTTGTACTCTCCTGTGTATTATACATTAAACATGCAGTGATATTAAGGACTCATCTTAAATGATATGGTCTGTAACAAGGGTGTAGTTAAAGATACCGTTTGTACAATCCTGTGTATTATACATTAAACATGTAATGATATTAAGGACACATCTTAAGTGATATGGTCTGTAACAAGGGTGTAGTTACACATACCGTTTATACTCTGTGTATTTTACATTAAACATGCAGTGATATTAAGGACTAATCTTAAATGATATGGTCTGTAACAAAGGTGTAGTTAGACATAACGTTTGTACTCTCCTGTGTATTATACATTAAACATGCAGTAATATTAAGGACTCATCTTAAATGATATGGTCTGTAACAAGGGTGTAGTTAGAAATACCGTTTGTACTCTCCTGTGTATTATACATTAAACATGCAGTGATATTAGGGACTCATCTTAAACGATATGGTCTGTAACAGGGGTGTAGTTAGACATACCGTTTGTACACTCCTGTGTATTATACATTAAACATGCAGTGATATTAAGGACACATCTTAAATGATATGGTCTGGAACAAGGGTGTAGTTAGACATAGCATTTGTACTCTCCTGTGTATTATACATTAAACATGCAGTGATATTAAGGACTCATCTTAAATGATATGGTCTGTAACAAGGGTGTAGTTAGACATGCCGTTTGTACTCTCCTGTGTATTATACATTAAACATGCAGTAATATTAAGGACTCATCTTAAATGATATGGTCTGTAACAAGGGTGTAGTCAGACATACCGTTTGCACTCTTCTGTGTAATATACATTAAACATGCAGTGATATTAAGGACTCATCTTAAATGATATGGTCTGTAACAAGGGTGTAGTTAGACATACCGTTTGTACTCTCCTGTGTATTATACATTAAACATGCAGTGATAATAAGGACTCATCTTAAATGATATGGTCTGCAACAAGGGTGTAGTTAGACATGCCGTTTGTACTCTCCTGTGTATTATACATTAAACATGCAGTATATTAAGGACTCATCTTAAATGATTAAGGATACAACTGAGTTTCTTCAAATATTTACGGAATCTCAATTGTAACCCGACTGGCTTATGTGCAGTCTTGATGTCAAGTCTCTATATACCTGTATTCCCCATTGGGCCGGATTGCTGGCACTGGATTTTTGGCTTAATAGAATAAACATCTATCCACCTGGTTTTAACACCCTCTTAGTTTGCATGGCTGAACATGTACTTACCAGAAATGTTTTTTACTTCCAAGACAAATGCTATTGGCAGATTCAAGGTGTAGTTTGACATACCGTTTGTACTCTCCTGTGTATTATACATTAAACATGCAGTGATATTAAGGACTCATATGATATGGTCTGTAACAAGGGTGTAGTTACACATACCGTTTGTACTCTCCTGTGTATTATACATTAAACGCTGTATTGGATATTTTAAAAATTTTGGCGAAAAAAGGGGTTATTAAATAGTTTGCCCCCCGTGTATTAAAAAAACTGGAAATTTGGATATTTTAAAAATTTTGGCGAAAAAGGGGGTTATTAAAATAGTTTGCCCCCCGTGTATTAACAAAAAATGAGTATTTGGAATCTTAAAATAGGGTTTAAAAGGGTTATTGAATTTGGGTTTTTAAACATTAAACTCGTGTATTAAAAAATTTAAATGATATTTGGAAAAATTATTGAATGTTTTTTCCCCTTTTTTTTAAATTAAACATGCGTTATTGGATATTTTAAAAATTTTGGCGAAAAGGGGGGTTATTAAATGGTTTGTACCCGGGTTTTATCAAAACATCGTTTTGGACTCTCTTTGTATTTTTAAAAAGGGTGTATAGACTACCTTTGATTTCTTTTAATAATTAAACATCGGTTTTGGACTCTTTAAATAAGGGCAAAAAGGGGGGTTATTAAATAGTTTGCCCCCCGTGTATTAACTTTCGCTAAAATTGGATATTTTAAAAATTTTGGTTAAAAGGGGTTTTAAAGGGTTTGATCCCTGTTTTAAATTAAACTCAATTTAAGGACTTTTTAAAATGATTGGATCAACTATTTCTTAAATATTGGCCAATTGTGACGGGTTTTGGCTTATGTAACTCTTTTAACCTGTTTCCCCGGGGGTTGGGGCCCGGGATTTTTCTTAAAGAAAAAATTTCCCCTTTTAAACCCCCTCTTTTTTGCAGGTAAATGTATTAAAAAAGTTTTTACTTCCGAAAAAACTTTTGGAATTTAAAGGGGTTATTTAATAGTTTGCCCCCCGTGTATTAACATTAAACTCGTGTATTAAATAATGATATTTGAAAAAGGGGGTTATTAAATAGTTTGCCCCCCGTGTATTAACTTTAAACTGGTATTTGGATAATTTTAAAAATTTTGGTTGTAAAAAGGGTTATTAAAAAGTTTGCCCCCCGTGTATTAACAAAAAATGATTTTGGATATCTTAAAATTTTTGTAAAAGGGGGTTATTAAAATAGTTTGCCCCCCGTGTATTAACAAAAACTGGTATTTGGATATCTTAAAATTTTTGAAAAAGGGGGGTTATTAAATAGTTTGCCCCCCGTGTATTAACAAAAACATTGTATTCCTTTTTAAATATATTAAAAAATGAGTAAATATTTGACTCCCCTTTTTAAAATTAAACATGAGTATATTGGACTCTCTTTGTATTTTTAAAAAGGGTGTAAAATTTTTATCTTTGTATTTCTTAAAACAGGTTTTTAAAGGACTACCTTTGATTTTGTAAAATTATTAACATCCGTTTGACTCTCTTTAAATAAAATTAAACAGGTGTATTAAACCTTTAAAATGTATTTTTAAAAAGGGTGTATTAGACATATTTTGTTTTCCCCGTGTATTAACAAAAACGGGTGATTGGATAAATTAAAATTTCTAAAAGGGGGTTATTAAATTTGGTTTGCCCCCCGTGTATTAACAAAAACATGGTATTTGGATTATCTTAAATGATGGTAAAGGTTTTAAATATTTTTTTGTAAAAAAATTTTTGGGAATTTGATCTTTTATATCAAAACCCGGGGAAAAACCCTTTTTTTTAAAAACTTAAAAAAGGTTAAACCTCTTTTTGTTTTTAAAAGGGGTTTAAAATTTTTTTTAAAATTTAAAGGCTTTTTAAAAGGGGGTTTTTTAAAAATTTTTTTTCCCCGGTTTAAAAAAATCTTTTTTAAAACCTTTATATTTTAAAAAGGGGTTAAAACCCCCTTTTTTTGTTTAACAAAAATGAGTAAAAAAATATCTTTATTTTCAAAAAGGGGTAAAAAAACCCTTTTAGGTTTAAAATTAAAAGAAATTTAAACTCCTTTATATTTTAAAAAGGGAAAGGACCCCTTTTTTTTTTTCAAAAATTTTAATTAAACCTTTAAATTTTTTTTTAAAAAAAGGTTTTTTTTTTAGTTTTTTTGTTAAAATTACCCTTTATTGATCCAAATTGGGGTGTCAGGATTGAATAATTATCCCCTTTTTTTATTTTTGGTAAATTAAATACCAAAATTTTTTTAAAAATTTTAGGGGTTTTACTTCCGTTTTTTATTTTTAAAAATTATTAAACAAAAAATTTAAAATTTTCTTTTTTTTTTCTTAAAATTTGTATTAAATACTTTTTGGTTTTTAAAAATTTTTTTTGGTTTTTTTTTATTCCCTTTAATTTATTAAACATCGTTTTTGGTAAAAATAAGGGCGTAAAAAGGGTTATTAAATAGTTTGCCCCCCTTTTTTTAAATTAAAATCGTGATTTGGTTTATTTAAAAAGGGTTGTAAAAGGGGGTTATTAAATATTTGCCCCCCGTGTATTAACAAAAACTGCTGTATTGGATATCTTAAAATTTTTGAAAAGGGGGTTTTAAATATTTGCCCCCCGTGTATTAACATTAAACTCGTTTTTAAAACCCATTTAAATGAAGGTTGTAAAAGGGGGTTATTAAAAATTTTTCCCCGGTTTTAAAAAATTTAAACATGCGTTATTGGATATTTTAAAAATTTTGGCGAAAAGGGGGGTTATTAAATGGTTGTACCCCGTGTATTAACATTTGCATTTTGGATATCTTAAAATTTTTGTAAAAGGGGGTTTTTTAAATAGTTTGACCCGTGTATTAAAAAACCCGGTTTTGGATACTTAAAAAGGGTTGAAAAGGGTTTTAAATAGTTTTTCCCCGTGTATTAACTTTAAAACGGTAATAAATACTTAAAAATTTGAAAATTAGTTAGCCCTTTGTTTTTTTTAAAAAAAAATGAATTTTAAAGGTTCAAAAATGTTAAGGGATAAACTGATTTCCAAAATTTGGAACTAATTTCCCAGGGGGGCCATTTATAAATTTTTCCCCTTTTTTGATTTTTTTTAATGAAAAACCCCACAAAATTTTTTATTAAAATTTTTCAAAAGTTTTTTCCCATTTTTTTTTTAAAAAATTTGTTTTGACCCGGGTTATTTCTTCGGTTATTAAACATCTTATTTTTAAAAAAAAATTTTTCATTTTTTGACTCCTTTTTTTTTAAAAAATTAAATTTTATTCAAAAAAATTTTAAATCTTTTAAAAGGGTTTAAATATTTGAAAAAAGGAAAACTTAAAAAACCGGGTTTAATTTAAAAAAAAACATACCGTTTGTACTCTCCTGTGTATTATACATTAAACATGCAGTGATATTAAGGACTCATCTTAAATGATATGGTCTGTAACAAGGGTGTAGTTAGACATACCGTTTGTACTCTCCTGTGTATTATACATTAAACATGCAGTGATATTAAGGACTCATCTTAAATGATATGGTCTGTAACAAGGGTGTAGTTAGACATACCGTTTGTACTCTCCTGTGTATTATACATTAAACATGCAGTAATATTAAGGACTCATCTTAAATGATATGGTCTGTAACAAGGGTGTAGTTAGACATACCGTTTGTACTCTCCTGTGTATTATACATTAAACATGCAGTGATATTAAGGACTCATCTTAAATGATATGGTCTGTAACAAGGGTGTAGTTAGACATACCGTTTGTACTCTCCTGTGTATTATACATTAAACATGCAGTGATATTAAGGACTCATCTTAAATGATATGGTCTGTAACAAGGGTGTAGTTAGACATACCGTTTGTACTCTCCTGTGTATTATACATTAAACATGCAGTGATATTAAGGACTCATCTTAAATGATATGGTCTGTAACAAGGGTGTAGTTAGACATACCGTTTGTACTCTCCTGTGTATTATACATTAAACATGCAGTGATATTAAGGACTCATCTTAAATGATATGGTCTGTAACAAAGGTGTAGTTAGACATACCGTTTGTACTCTCCTGTGTATTATACATTAAACATGCAGTGATATTAAGGACTCATCTTAAATGATATGGTCTGTAACAAGGGTGTAGTTAGACATACCGTTTGTACTCTCCTGTGTATTATACATTAAACATGCAGTGATATTAAGGACTCATCTTAAATGATATGGTCTGTAACAAGGGTGTAGTTAGACATACCGTTTGTACTCTCCTGTGTATTATACATTAAACATGCAGTGATATTAAGGACTCATCTTAAATGATATGGTCTGTAACAAGGGTGTAGTTAGACATACCGTTTGTACTCTCCTGTGTATTATACATTAAACATGCAGTGATATTAAGGACTCATCTTAAATGATATGGTCTGTAACAAGGGTGTAGTTAGACATACCGTTTGTACTCTCCTGTGTATTATACATTAAACATGCAGTGATATTAAGGACTCATCTTAAATTATATGGTCTGTAACAAGGGTGTAGTTAGACATACCGTTTGTACTCTCCTGTGTATTATACATTAAACATGCAGTGATATTAAGGACTCATCTTAAATGATATGGTCTGTAACAAGGGTGTAGTTAGACATACCGTTTGTACTCTCCTGTGTATTATACATTAAACATGCAGTGATATTAAGGACTCATCTTAAATGATATGGTCTGTAACAAGGGTGTAGTTAGACATACCGTTTGTACTCTCCTGTGTATTATACATTAAACATGCAGTGATATTAAGGACTCATCTTAAATGATATGGTCTGTAACAAGGGTGTAGTTAGACATACCGTTTGTACTCTCCTGTGTATTATACATTAAACATGCAGTGATATTAAGGACTCATCTTAAATGATATGGTCTGTAACAAGGGTGTAGTTAGACATACCGTTTGTACTCTCCTGTGTATTATACATTAAACATGCAGTGATATTAAGGACTCATCTTAAATGATATGGTCTGTAACAAGGGTGTAGATAGACATACCGTTTGTACTCTCCTGTGTATTATACATTAAACATGCAGTGATATTAAGGACTCATCTTAAATGATATGGTCTGTAACAAGGGTGTAGTTAGACATACCGTTTGTACTCTCCTGTGTATTATACATTAAACATGCAGTGATATTAAGGACTCATCTTAAATGATATGGTCTGTAACAAGGGTGTAGTTAGACATACCGTTTGTACTCTCCTGTGTATTATACATTAAACATGCAGTGATATTAAGGACTCATCATAAATGATATGGTCTGTAACAAAGGTGCAGTTAGACACACCGCTTGTACTCTCCTGTGTATTATACATTAAACATGCAGTGATATTAAGGACTCATCTTAAATGATATGGTCTGTAACAAGGGTGTAGTTAGACATACCATTTGTACTCTCCTGTGTATTATACATTAAACATGCAGTAATATTAAGGACTCATCTTAAATGATATGGTCTGTAACAAGGGTGTAGTTAGACATACAGTTTGTACTCTCCTGTGTATTATACATTAGACATGCAGTGATATTAAGGACTCATCTTAAATGATATGGTCTGTAACAAGGGTGTAGTTAGACATACCGTTTGTACTCTCCTGTGTATTATACATTAAACATGCAGTGATATTAAGGACTCATCTTAAATGATATGGTCTGTAACAAGGGTGTAGTTAGACATACCGTTTGTACTCTCCTGTGTATTATACATTAAACATGCAGTGATATTAAGGACTCATCTTAAATGATATGGTCTGTAACAAGGGTGTAGTTAGACATACCGTTTGTACTCTCCTGTGTATTATACATTAAACATGCAGTGATATTAAGGACTCATCTTAAATGATATGGTCTGTAACAAGGGTGTAGTTAGACATACCGTTTGTACTCTCCTGTGTATTATACATTAAACATGCAGTGATATTAAGGACTCATCTTAAATGATATGGTCTGTAACAAGGGTGTAGTTAGACATACCGTTTGTACTCTCCTGTGTATTATACATTAAACATGCAGTGATATTAAGGACTCATCTTAAATGATATGGTCTGTAACAAGGGTGTAGTTAGACATACCGTTTGTACTCTCCAGTGTATTATACATTAAACATGCAGTGATATTAAGGACTCATCTTAAATGATATGGTCTGTAACAAGGGTGTAGTTAGACATACCGTTTGTACTCTCCTGTGTATTATACATTAAACATGCAGTGATATTAAGGACTCATCTTAAATGATATGGTCTGTAACAAGGGTGTAGTTAGACATACCGTTTGTACTCTCCTGTGTATTATACATTAAACATGCAGTGATATTAAGGACTCATCTTAAATGATATGGTCTGTAACAAGGGTGTAGATAGACATACCATTTGTACTCTCCTGTGCATTATACATTATACATGCAGTAATACTAAGGACTCATCTTAAATGATATGGTCTGTAACAAGGGTGTAGTTACACATACTGTTTGTACTCTCCTGTGTATTATACATTAAACATGCAGTGATATTAAGGACTCACCTTAAATGATATGGTGTGTAACAAGGGTGTAGTTAGACATACCGTTTGTACTCTCCTGTGTATTATACATGAAACATGCAGTGATATTAAGGACTCATCTTAAATGATATGGTCTGTAACAAGGGTGTAGTTAGAAATACCGTTTGTACTCTCCTGTGTATTATACATTAAACATGCAGTGATATTAAGGACTCATATGATATGGTCTGTAACAAGGGTGTAGTTAGAAATACCGTTTGTACTCTCCTGTGTATTATACATTAAACATGCAGTGATATTCAGGACTCATCTTAAATGATATGGTCTGTAACAAGGGTGTAGTTAGATATACCATTTGTACTCTCCTGTGTATTATACATTAAACATGCAGTGATATTCAGGACTCATCTTAAATGATATGGTCTGTAACAAGGGTGTAGTTAGATATACCGTTTGTACTCTCCTGTGTATTATACATTAAACATGCAGTGATATTAAGGACTCATCTTAAATGATATGGTCTGTAACAAGGGTGCAGTTAGACTTACCGTTTGTACTCTCCTGTGTATTATACATTAAACATGCAGTGATATTAAGGACTCATCTTAAATGATATGGTCTGTAACAAGGGTGTAGTTAGACATACCGTTTGTACTCTCCTGTGTATTATACATTAAACATGCAGTGATATTAAGGACTCATCTTAAATGATATGGTCTGTAACAAGGGTGTAGTTAGACATACCGTTTGTACTCTCCTGTGTATTATACATTAAACATGCAGTGATATTAAGGACTCATCTTAAATGATATGGTCTGTAACAAGGGTGTAGTTAGACATACCGTTTGTACTCTCCTGTGTATTATACATTAAACATGCAGTGATATTAAGGACTCATCTTAAATGATATGGTCTGTAACAAGGGTGTAGTTAGACATACCGTTTGTACTCTCCTGTGTATTATACATTAAACATGCAGTGATATTAAGGACTCATCTTAAATGATATGGTCTGTAACAAGGGTGTAGTTAGACATACCGTTTGTACTCTCCTGTGTATTATACATTAAACATGCAGTGATATTAAGGACTCATCTTAAATGATATGGTCTGTAACAAGGGTGCAGTTAGACATACCGTTTGTACTCTCCTGTGTATTATACATTAAACATGCAGTGATATTAAGGACTCATCTTAAATGATATGGTCTGTAACAAGGGTGTAGTTAGACATACCGTTTGTACTCTCCTGTGTATTATACATTAAACATGCAGTGATATTAAGGACTCATCTTAAATGATATGGTCTGTAACAAGGGTGTAGTTAGACATACCGTTTGTACTCTCCTGTGTATTATACATTAAACATGCAGTGATATTAAGGACTCATCTTAAATGATATGGTCTGTAACAAGGGTGTAGTTAGACATACCGTTTGTACTCTCCTGTGTATTATACATTAAACATGCAGTGATATTAAGGACTCATCTTAAATGATATGGTCTGTAACAAGGGTGTAGTTAGACATACCGTTTGTACTCTCCTGTGTATTATACATTAAACATGCAGTGATATTAAGGACTCATCTTAAATGATATGGTCTGTAACAAGGGTGTAGTTAGACATACCGTTTGTACTCTCCTGTGTATTATACATTAAACATGCAGTGATATTAAGGACTCATATGATATGGTCTGTAACAAGGGTGTAGTTACACATACTGTTTGTACTCTCCTGTGTATTATACATTAAACATGCAGTGATATTAAGGACTCATCTTAAATGATATGGTCTGTAACAAGGGTGTAGTTAGACATACCGTTTGTACTCTCCTGTGTATTATACATTAAACATGCAGTGATATTAAGGACTCATCTTAAATGATATGGTCTGTAACAAGGGTGTAGTTAGACATACCGTTTGTACTCTCCTGTGTATTATACATTAAACATGCAGTGATATTAAGGACTCATCTTAAATGATATGGTCTGTAACAAGGGTGTAGTTAGACATACCGTTTGTACTCTCCTGTGTATTATACATTAAACATGCAGTGATATTAAGGACTCATCTTAAATGATATGGTCTGTAACAAGGGTGTAGTTAGACATACCATTTGTACTCTCCTGTGTATTATACATTAAACATGCAGTGATATTAAGGACTCATCTTAAATGATATGGTCTGTAACAAGGGTGTAGTTAGACATACCGTTTGTACTCTCCTGTGTATTATACATTAAACATGCAGTGATATTAAGGACTCATCTTAAATGATATGGTCTGTAACAAGGGTGTAGTTAGACATACCGTTTGTACTCTCCTGTGTATTATACATTAAACATGCAGTGATATTAAGGACTCATCTTAAATGATATGGTCTGTAACAAGGGTGTAGTTAGACATACCGTTTGCACTCTCCTGTGTATTATACATTAAACATGCAGTGATATTAAGGACTCATCTTAAATGATATGGTCTGTAACAAGGGTGTAGTTAGACATACCGTTTGTACTCTCCTGTGTATTATACATTAAACATGCAGTGATATTAAGGACTCATCTTAAATGATATGGTCTGTAACAAGGGTGTAGTTAGACATACCGTTTGTACTCTCCTGTGTATTATACATTAAACATGCAGTGATATTAAGGACTCATCTTAAATGATATGGTCTGTAACAAGGGTGTAGTTAGACATACCGTTTGTACTCTCCTGTGTATTATACATTAAACGTGTAGTAATATTAAGGACTCATCTTAAATGATATGGTCTGTAACAAGGGTGTAGTTAGACATACCGTTTGTACTCTCCTCTGTATTATACATTAAACATGCAGTGATATTAAGGACTCATCTTAAATGATATGGCCTGTAACAAGTGTGCAGTTAGACATATCGTTTGTACTCTCCTGTGAATTATACATTAAACATGCAGTGATATTAAGGACTCATCTTAAATGATATGGTCTGTAACAAGGGTGTAGTTAGACATACCGTTTGTACTCTCCTGTGTATTATACATTAAACATGCAGTGATATTAAGGACTCATCTTAAATGATATGGTCTGTAACAAGGGTGTAGTTAGACATACCGTTTGTACTCTCCTGTGTATTATACATTAAACATGCAGTGATATTAAGGACTCATCTTAAATGATATGGTCTGTAACAAGGGTGTAGTTAGACATACCATTTGTACTCTCCTGTGTATTATACATTAAACATGCAGTGATATTAAGGACTCATCTTAAATGATATGGTCTGTAACAAGGGTGTAGTTAGACATACCGTTTGTACTCTCCTGTGTATTATACATTAAACATGCAGTGATATTAAGGACTCATCTTAAATGATATGGTCTGTAACAAGGGTGTAGTTAGACATACCGTTTGTACTCTCCTGTGTATTATACATTAAACATGCAGTGATATTAAGGACTCATCTTAAATGATATGGTCTGTAACAAGGGTGTAGTTAGACATACCATTTGTACTCTCCTGTGTATTATACATTAAACATGCAGTGATATTAAGGACTCATCTTAAATGATATGGTCTGTAACAAGGGTGTAGTTAGACATACCGTTTGTACTCTCCTGTGTATTATACATTAAACATGCAGTGATATTAAGGACTCATCTTAAATGATATGGTCTGTAACAAGGGTGTAGTTAGACATACCGTTTGTACTCTCCTGTGTATTATACATTAAACATGCAGTGATATTAAGGACTCATCTTAAATGATATGGTCTGTAACAAGGGTGTAGTCAGACATACCGTTTCTACTCTCCTGTGTATTATACATTAAACATGCAGTGATATTAAGGACTCATCTTAAATGATATGGTCTGTAACAAGGGTGTAGTTAGACATGCCGTTTGTACTCTCCTGTGTATTATACATTAAACATGCAGTGATATTAAGGACTCATCTTAAATGATATGGTCTGTAACAAGGGTGTAGTTAGACATACCGTTTGTACTCTCCTGTGTATTATACATTAAACATGCAGTGATATTAAGGACTCATCTTAAATGATATGGTCTGTAACAAGGGTGTAGTTTGACATACCGTTTGTACTCTCCTGTGTATTATACATTAAACATGCAGTGATATTAAGGACTCATCTTAAATGATATGGTCTGTAACAAGGGTGTAGATAGACATACCGTTTGTACTCTCCTGTGTATTATACACTAAACATGCAGTGATATTAAGGACTCATCTTAAATGATATGGTCTGTAACAAGGGTGTAGTTAGACATACCGTTTGTACTCTCCTGTGTATTATACACTAAACATGCAGTGATATTAAGGACTCATCTTAAATTATATGGTCTGTAACAAGGGTGTAGTTAGACATACCGTTTGTACTCTCCTGTGTATTATACATTAAACATGCAGTGATATTAAGGACTCATCTTAAATGATATGGTCTGTAACAAGGGTGTAGTTAGACATACCGTTTGTACTCTCCTGTGTATTATACATTAAACATGCAGTGATATTAAGGACTCATCTTAAATGATATGGTCTGTAACAAGGGTGTAGTTAGACATACCGTTTGTACTCTCCTGTGTATTATACATTAAACATGCAGTGATATTAAGGACTCATCTTAAATGATATGGTCTGTAACAAGGGTGTAGTTAGACATACCGTTTGTACTCTCCTGTGTATTATACATTAAACATGCAGTGATATTAAGGACTCATCTTAAATGATATGGTCTGTAACAAGGGTGTAGTTAGACATACCATTTGTACTCTCCTGTGTATTATACATTAAACATGCAGTGATATTAAGGACTCATCTTAAATGATATGGTCTGTAACAAGGGTGTAGTTAGACATACCGTTTGTACTCTCCTGTGTATTATACATTAAACATGCAGTGATATTAAGGACTCATCTTAAATGATATGGTCTGTAACAAGGGTGTAGTTAGACATACCGTTTGTACTCTCCTGTGTATTATACATTAAACATGCAGTGATATTAAGGACTCATCTTAAATGATATGGTCTGTAACAAGGGTGTAGTTAGACATGCCGTTTGTACTCTCCTGTGTATTATACATTAAACATGCAGTGATATTAAGGACTCATCTTAAATGATATGGTCTGTAACAAGGGTGTAGTTAGACATACCGTTTGTACTCTCCTGTGTATTATACATTAAACATGCAGTGATATTAAGGACTCATCTTAAATGATATGGTCTGTAACAAGGGTGTAGTTAGACATACCGTTTGTACTCTCCTGTGTATTATACATTAAACATGCAGTGATATTAAGGACTCATCTTAAATGATATGGTCTGTAACAAGGGTGTAGTTAGACATACCGTTTGTACTCTCCTGTGTATTATACATTAAACATGCAGTGATATTAAGGACTCATCTTAAATGATATGGTCTGTAACAAGGGTGTAGTTAGACATACCGTTTGTACTCTCCTGTGTATTATACATTAAACATGCAGTGATATTAAGGACTCATCTTAAATGATATGGTCTGTAACAAGGGTGTAGTTAGACATACCGTTTGTACTCTCCTGTGTATTATACATTAAACATGCAGTGATATTAAGGACTCATCTTAAATGATATGGTCTGTAACAAGGGTGTAGTTAGACATACCGTTTGTACTCTCCTGTGTATTATACATTAAACATGCAGTGATATTAAGGACTCATCTTAAATGATATGGTCTGTAACAAGGGTGTAGTTAGACATACCGTTTGTACTCTCCTGTGTATTATACATTAAACATGCAGTGATATTAAGGACTCATCTTAAATGATATGGTCTGTAACAAGGGTGTAGTTAGACATACCGTTTGTACTCTCCTGTGTATTATACATTAAACATGCAGTGATATTAAGGACTCATCTTAAATGATATGGTCTGTAACAAGGGTGTAGTTAGACATACCGTTTGTACTCTCCTGTGTATTATACATTAAACATGCAGTGATATTAAGGACTCATCTTAAATTA
Source organism: Protopterus annectens (assembly GCF_019279795.1). Taxonomy (NCBI): domain Eukaryota; kingdom Metazoa; phylum Chordata; order Ceratodontiformes; family Protopteridae; genus Protopterus; species Protopterus annectens. Next base: position 97,102,887 of record NC_056746.1, read on the forward strand.
TATGGTCTGTAACAAGGGTGTAGTTAGACATACCGTTTGTACTCTCCTGTGTATTATACATTAAACATGCAGTGATATTAAGGACTCATCTTAAATGATATGGTCTGTAACAAGGGTGTAGTTAGACATACCGTTTGTACTCTCCTGTGTATTATACATTAAACATGCAGTGATATTAAGGACTCATCTTAAATGATATGGTCTGTAACAAGGGTGTAGTTAGACATACCATTTGTACTCTCCTGTGTATTATACATTAAACATGCAGTGATATTAAGGACTCATCTTAAATGATATGGTCTGTAACAAGGGTGTAGTTAGACATACCGTTTGTACTCTCCTGTGTATTATACATTAAACATGCAGTGATATTAAGGACTCATCTTAAATGATATGGTCTGTAACAAGGGTGTAGTTAGACATACCGTTTGTACTCTCCTGTGTATTATACATTAAACATGCAGTGATATTAAGGACTCATCTTAAATGATATGGTCTGTAACAAGGGTGTAGTTAGACATACCGTTTGTACTCTCCTGTGTATTATACATTAAACATGCAGTGATATTAAGGACTCATCTTAAATGATATGGTCTGTAACAAGGGTGTAGTTAGACATACCGTTTGTACTCTCCTGTGTATTATACATTAAACATGCAGTGATATTAAGGACTCATCTTAAATGATATGGTCTGTAACAAGGGTGTAGTTAGACATACCATTTGTACTCTCCTGTGTATTATACATTAAACATGCAGTGATATTAAGGACTCATCTTAAATGATATGGTCTGTAACAAGGGTGTAGTTAGACATACCGTTTGTACTCTCCTGTGTATTATACATTAAACATGCAGTGATATTAAGGACTCATCTTAAATGATATGGTCTGTAACAAGGGTGTAGTTAGACATACCGTTTGTACTCTCCTGTGTATTATACATTAAACATGCAGTGATATTAAGGACTCATCTTAAATGATATGGTCTGTAACAAGGGTGTAGTTAGACATACCGTTTGTACTCTCCTGTGTATTATTCATTAAACATGCAGTGATATTAAGGACTCATCTTAAATGATATGGTCTGTAACAAGGGTGTAGTTAGACTTACCATTTGTACTCTCCTGTGTATTATACATTAAACATGCAGTGATATTAAGGACTCATCTTAAATGATATGGTCTGTAACAAGGGTGTAGTTAGACATACCGTTTGTACTCTCCTGTGTATTATACATTAAACATGCAGTGATATTAAGGACTCATCTTAAATGATATGGTCTGTAACAAGGGTGTAGTTAGACATACCGTTTGTACTCTCCTGTGTATTATACATTAAACATGCAGTGATATTAAGGACTCATATGATATGGTCTGTAACAAGGGTGTAGTTACACATACTGTTTGTACTCTCCTGTGTATTATACATTAAACATGCAGTGATATTAAGGACTCATCTTAAATGATATGGTCTGTAACAAGGGTGTAGTTAGACATACCGTTTGTACTCTCCTGTGTATTATACATTAAACATGCAGTGATATTAAGGACTCATCTTAAATGATATGGTCTGTAACAAGGGTGTAGTTAGACATGCCGTTTGTACTCTCCTGTGTATTATACATTAAACATGCAGTGATATTAAGGACTCATCTTAAATGATATGGTCTGTAACAAGGGTGTAGATAGACATACCGTTTGTACTCTCCTGTGTATTATACATTAAACATGCAGTGATATTAAGGACTCATCTTAAATGATATGGTCTGTAACAAGGGTGTAGTTAGACATACCGTTTGTACTCTCCTGTGTATTATACATTAAACATGCAGTGATATTAAGGACTCATCTTAAATGATATGGTCTGTAACAAGGGTGTAGTTAGACATACCGTTTGTACTCTCCTGTGTATTATACATTAAACATGCAGTGATATTAAGGACTCATATGATATGGTCTGTAACAAGGGTGTAGTTACACATACTGTTTGTACTCTCCTGTGTATTATACATTAAACATGCAGTGATATTAAGGACTCATCTTAAATGATATGGTCTGTAACAAGGGTGTAGTTAGACATACCGTTTGTACTCTCCTGTGTATTATACATTAAACATGCAGTGATATTAAGGACTCATCTTAAATGATATGGTCTGTAACAAGGGTGTAGTTAGACATGCCGTTTGTACTCTCCTGTGTATTATACATTAAACATGCAGTGATATTAAGGACTCATCTTAAATGATATGGTCTGTAACAAGGGTGTAGTTAGACATACCGTTTGTACTCTCCTGTGTATTATACATTAAACATGCAGTGATATTAAGGACTCATCTTAAATGATATGGTCTGTAACAAGGGTGTAGTTAGACATACCGTTTGTACTCTCCTGTATATTATACATTAAACATGCAGTGATATTAAGGACTCATCTTAAATGATATGGTCTGTAACAAGGGTGTAGTTAGACATACCGTTTGTACTCTCCTGTGTATTATACATTAAACATGCAGTGATATTAAGGACTCATCTTAAATGATATGGTCTGTAACAAGGGTGTAGTTAGACATACCGTTTGTACTCTCCTGTGTATTATACATTAAACATGCAGTGATATTAAGGACTCATCTTAAATGATATGGTCTGTAACAAGGGTGTAGTTAGACATACCGTTTGTACTCTCCTGTGTATTATACATTAAACATGCAGTGATATTAAGGACTCATCTTAAATGATATGGTCTGTAACAAGGGTGTAGTTAGACATACCGTTTGTACTCTCCTGTGTATTATACATTAAACATGCAGTGATATTAAGGACTCATCTTAAATGATATGGTCTGTAACAAGGGTGTAGTTAGACATACCGTTTGTACTCTCCTGTGTATTATACATTAAACATGCAGTGATATTAAGGACTCATCTTAAATGATATGGTCTGTAACAAGGGTGTAGTTAGACATACCGTTTGTACTCTCCTGTGTATTATACATTAAACATGCAGTGATATTAAGGACTCATCTTAAATGATATGGTCTGTAACAAGGGTGTAGTTAGACATACCGTTTGTACTCTCCTGTGTATTATACATTAAACATGCAGTGATATTAAGGACTCATCTTAAATGATATGGTCTGTAACAAGGGTGTAGTTAGACATACCGTTTGTACTCTCCTGTGTATTATACATTAAACATGCAGTGATATTAAGGACTCATCTTAAATGATATGGTCTGTAACAAGGGTGTAGTTAGACATACCGTTTGTACTCTCCTGTGTATTATACATTAAACATGCAGTGATATTAAGGACTCATCTTAAATGATATGGTCTGTAACAAGGGTGTAGTTAGACATACCGTTTGTACTCTCCTGTGTATTATACATTAAACATGCAGTGATATTAAGGACTCATCTTAAATGATATGGTCTGTAACAAGGGTGTAGTTAGACATACCGTTTGTACTCTCCTGTGTATTATACATTAAACATGCAGTAATATTAAGGACTCATCTTAAATGATATGGTCTGTAACAAGGGTGTAGTTAGACATACCGTTTGTACTCTCCTGTGTATTATACATTAAACATGCAGTGATATTAAGGACTCATCTTAAATGATATGGTCTGTAACAAGGGTGTAGTTAGACATACCATTTGTACTCTCCTGTGTATTATACATTAAACATGCAGTGATATTAAGGACTCATCTTAAATGATATGGTCTGTAACAAGGGTGTAGTTAGACATACCATTTGTACTCTCCTGTGTATTATACATTAAACATGCAGTGATATTAAGGACTCATATGATATGGTCTGTAACTAGGGTGTAGTTACACATACTGTTTGTAATCTCCTGTGTATCATACATTGAACATGCAGTGATATTAAGGACTCATCTTAAATGATATGGTCTGTAACAAAGGTGCAGTTAGACATACCGTTTGTACTCTCCTGTGTATTATACATTAAACATGCAGTGATATTAAGGACTCATCTTAAATTATATGGTCTGTAACAAGGGTGTAGTTAAACATACCGTTTGTACTCTCCTGTCTATTATACATTAAACATGCAGTGATATTAAGGACTCATCCTAAATGATATGGTCTGTAACAAAGGTGTAGTTAGACATACCGTTTGTACATTCCTTTGTATTATACATTAAACATGCAGTAATATTAAGGACTCATCTTAAATGATGAGGTCTGTAACAAGGGTGTAGTTAGACATACCGTTTGTACTCTCCTGTCTATTATACATTAAACATGCAGTGATATTAAGGACTCATCCTAAATGATATGGTCTAAAACAAGGGTGTAGTTAGACATACCGTTTGTACTCTCCTGTGTATTATACATTAAACATGCAGTAATATTAAGGACTCATCTTAAATGATATGGTCTGTAACAAGGGTGTAGTAAGACATACTGTTTGTACTCTCCTGTGTATTATACATTAAACATGCAGTGATATAAACGACTCAGCTTAAATGATATGGTCTGTAACAAAGGGGTAGTTAGACATACCGTTTGTACTCTCCTGTGTATTATACATTAAACATGCAGTAATATTAAGGACTCATCTTAAATGATATGGTCTGTAACAAGGGTGTAGTTAGGCATACCGTTTGTACTCTCCTGTATATTATACATTAAACATGCAGTGATATTAAGCACTCATCTTAAATGATATGGTCTGTAACAAAGGTGTAGTTAGACATACCGTTTGTACTCTCCTGTGTATTATACATTAAACATGTAGTGATATTAAGGACTCATCTTAAATTATATGGTCTGTAACAAGGGTGTAGTTAGACATACCGTTTGTACTCTCCTGTGTATTATACATTAAACATGCAGTGATAATAATTACTCATCTTAAATGATATGGTCTGTAACAAAGGTGCAGTTAGACATACTGTTTGTACTCTCCTGTGTATTATACATTGAACATGCAGTGATATTAAGGACTCATCTTAAATGATATGGTCTGTAACAAGGGTGTAGTTACACATACCATTTGTACTCTCCTGTGTATTATACATTAAACATGTAGTAATATTAAGGACTCATCTTAAATGATATGGTCTGTAACAAGGGTATAGTTAGACATACCGTTTGTACTCTCCTGTGTATTATACATTAGAAATGCAGTGATATTAAGGACTCATCTTAAATTATATGGTCTGTAACAAGGGTGTAGTTAGACATACCGTTTGTACTCTCCTGTGTATTATACATTAAACATTTAGTAATATTAAGGACTCATCTTAAATGATATGGTCTGTAACAAGGGTGTAGTTAGACATACCGTTTGTACCCTCCTGTGTATTATGCATTAAACATGCAGTGATATTAAGGACTCATCTTAAATTATATGGTCTGTAACAAGTGTGCAGTTAGACATATCGTTTGTACTCTCCTGTGTATTATACATTAAACATGCAGTGATATTAAGGACTCATCTTAAATGATATGGTCTGTAACAAGGGTGTAGTTAGACATACTGTTTGTACTCTCCTGTGTATTATACATTAAACATCCAGTAATATTAAGGACTCATCTAAAATGATATGGTCTATAACAAGGGTGAAGTTAGACATACCGTTTGTACTCTTCTGTGTATTATACATTAAACATGCAGGGATATTAAGATCTCATCTTAACTGAAATGGTCTGTAACAAGGGTGTAGTTAGACATACCGTTTGTACTCTACTGTGTATTATACATTAAACATGCAGTAATATTAAGGACTCATCTTAAATGATATGGTCTGTAACAAGGGTGTAGTTAGACATACCGTTTCTACTCTCCTGTGTATTATACATTAAACATGCAGTGATATTAAGGACTCATCTTAAATGATATGGTCTGTAACAAGGGTGTAGTTAGACATACCGTTTGTACTCTCCTGTGTATTATACATTAAACATGCAGTGATATTAAGGACTCATCTTAAATGATATGGTCTGTAACAAGGGTGTAGTTAGACATACCGTTTCTACTCTCCTGTGTATTATACATTAAACATGCAGTAATATTAAGGACTCATATGATATGGTCTGTAACAAAGGTGTAGTTGTTTACTCTCCTGTGTATTATACATTAAACATGCAGTGATATTAAGGACTCATCTTAAATGATATGGTCTGTCACAAAGGTGCAGTTAGACATACCGTTTGTACTCTCCTGTGTATTATACATTAAACATGCAGTGATTTTAAGCACTCATCTTAAATTATATGGTATGTAACAAGGGTGTAGTTAGACATGCCGTTTGTACTCTCCTCTGTATTATACATTAAACATGCAGTGATATTAAAGACTCATCTTAAAAGATATGGTCTGTAACAAGGGTGTAGTTAGACATACTGTTTGTACTCTCCTGTGTATTATACATTAAACATGCAGTGATATTAAGGACTCATCTTAAATTATATGGTATGTAACAAGGGTGTAGTTAGACATGCCGTTTGTACTCTCCTGTGTATTATACATTAAACATGCAGTGATATTAAAGACTCATCTTAAATGATATGGTCTGTAACAAGGGTGTAGTTAGACATACTGTTTGTACTCTCCTGTGTATTATACATTAAACATGCATTGATATTAAGGACTCATCTGAAATGATATGGTCTGTAACAAGGGTGTAGTTGGACATACCGTTTGTACTCTCCTGTGTATTACACATTAAACATGCAGTGATATTAAGGACTCATCTTAAATGATATGGTGTATAACAAGGTTGTAGTTAGACATACCGTTTGTAGACTCCTGTGTATTATACATTAAACATGCAGAAATATTAAGGACTCATCTTAAATGATATGGTCTGTAACAAGGGTGTAGTTAGACATACCGTTTGCACTCTCCTGTGTATTATACATTAAACATGCAGTGATATTAAGGACTCATCTTAAATGATATGGTCTGTTACAAGGGTGTAGTTAGACATACCATTTGTACTCTCCTGTGTATTATACAGTAAACATGCAGAAATATTAAGGACTCGTCTTAAATGATATGGTCTGTAACAAGGGTGTAGTTAGACATACCGTTTGTACTCTCCTGTGTATTATACATTAAACATGCAGTGATATTAAGGACTAATCATAAATGATATGGTCTGTAAGAAAGGTGTAGTAAGACATAACGTTTGTACTCTCCTGTGTATTATAAATTAAACATGCAGTAATATTAAGGATTCATCTTAAATGATATGGTCTGTAACAAGGGTGTAGTTAGACATACCGTTTGTACTCTCCTGTGTATTATACATTAAACATGCAGTGATATTAAAGACTCATTTTAAATGATATGGTCTGTAACAAAGGTGTAGTTAGACATACCGTTTGTACTCTCCTGTGTATTATACATTAAACGTGCTGTGATATTAAGGACTCATCTTAAATGATATGGTCTGTAACAAGGGTGTAGTTAGACATACCATTTGTACACTGCTGTGTATTATACATTAAACATGCAGTGATATTAAGGACTCATCCTAAATGATATCGTCTGTAACAAGGGTGTAGTTAGACATACCATTTGTACACTCTTGTGTATTATACATTAAACATGCAGTGATATTAAGGACTCATCTTAAATTATATGGTCTGTAACAAGGGTGTAGTTAGACATACTGTTTGTACACTCCTGTGTATTATACATTAAGCATGCAGTGATATTAAGGACACATCTTAAATGATATATTCTGTAACAAGGGTGTAGTTAGAAATACCGTTTGTACTCTCCTGTGTATTATACATTAAACATGGAGTGATATTAGGGACTCATCTTAAATTATATGGTCTGTAACAAGGGTGTAGTTAGACATACCATTTTACTCTCCTGTGTATTATACATTAAACATGCAGTGATATTAAGGACACATCTTAAATGATATGGTCTGTAACAAGGTTGTAGTTAGACATACCGTTTGTACTCTCCTGTGTATTATACATTAAACATGCAGTGATATTAAGGACTCATATTAAATGATATGGTCTGTAACAAAGGTGTAGTTAGACATACCGTTTGTACTCTCCTGTGTATTATACATTAAACATGCAGTGATATTAAGGACTCATCTTAAATGATATGGTCTGTAACAAGGGTGTAGTTGGACATGCCGTTTGTACTCTCTTGTCTATTATACATTAAACATGCAGTAATATTAAGTACTCATCTTAAATGATATGGTCTGTAACAAGGGTGTAGTCAGACATACCGTTTGCACTCTTCTGTGTAATATACATTAAACATGCAGTGATATTAAGGACTCATCTTAAATGATATGGTCTGTAACAAGGGTGTAGTTAGACATACCGTTTGTACTCTCCTGTGTATTATACATTAAACATGCAGTGATTATAAGGAGCTCATAATAATGTGATTGACACTGCGTACTGATGAGCTCATAATAATGTGACTGACACTGCGTACTGATGAGCTCATAATAATGTGACTGACACTGCGTACTGATGAGCTCATAATAATGCGACTGATGATGTGATTGACACTGCGTACTGATGAGCTCATAATAATGTGATTGACACTGTGTACTGATGAGCTCATAATAATGTGATTGACACTGTGTACTGATGAGCTCATAATAATGCAACTGACACTGCGTACTGATGAGCTCATAATAATGTGACTGACACTGCGTACTGATGAGCTCATAATAATGCAACTGACACTGCGTACTGATGAGCTCATAATAATGTGACTGACACTGCGTACTGATGAGCTCATAATAATGTGACTGACACTGCGTACTGATGAGCTCATAATAATGCGACTGATGATGTGATTGACACTGCGTACTGATGAGCTCATAATAATGTGACTGACACTCTGTACTGATGAGCTCATAATAATGTGACTGACACTGTGTACTGATGAGCTCATAATAATGTGACTGACACTGCATACTGATGAGCTCATAATAATGTGACTGACACTCTGTATTGATGAGC
>NC_056746.1:97116870-97151870 GCF_019279795.1 Protopterus annectens
TACCCTTACAGAGGGGCAGCCTCACTGCAGTGCGCCTGTCATCAGGGACAAAGCCAGTAGCTAAACTTAGGTTAAACAGCTTGAGAAGTGTACCTACAAGGGCATGTTTTAACACTATTAGTTAAGCAATCAATTTTATTGTCAAGTTCCATGGAAGAAATATTTTGATCTTGGTTAACACTTTCAGTACATGATCGTTAGAGATAATTGGGGAGTAAGGGTTTCAGGTACTTCAAGGCTGTAAATAGATGTTTTGGCATAAAGCCGTCACTAAATTTGTTAGCAAGAAACTTGGCAATGCCTACTGGGTCATAATATGAGGAGTCATTATGAATATGTTTAGAGTAATGTAGGTTATCGATTCTTTGTTTCCTAACATAGCTAAAGAGGGATTTATTTATTCAGTTTTTTTGTGGTGCTTTTGATGTTTTCTTTGATATGATGAGTTTTGACCTGCTATAAGTTTAAGAAACAAAAAACTGAACACAAGATAGACATAGAAACAAAACTTGCCCCCCTTCAATACCAACAGCTATGCCCTATCAGACTTCAGACTCTTTCCTAATCTTCAACTCGTTCTCCATCAAAACACCCATAAACTTCAGATTGTAGAAAACAAAATTTGTAGATTCATACTCCTAGCTGACCCCTTACTTCATTGCAATTTGCTGGAAAACTCCAACTGTTTCTCCACAACCAATAGGGTTACATTTCTCCTTAGTACTCTGAATTTCAGTGTTCTAAAGCACGGCTGTTATTCCCCCGAAAAAGGAAACTTCCTTTTCAAGAAAAATTATATGATATGAGAAGTCCATGAAGCAACCTCTTCTCACTGGCTCACCCCATTCAAATATATGCCAGGTGAAAAGCTTTCCATAGAATGGGACCTACAACCTGGAACCACCTACCTACATAAATCAAGAACAAAACTTCCAGTGAAGACTAAAAAAAAAAAGCTCCTTAGAATCATCTGCTTCCTGAATCCACTTGCATGTGTTATAGAAATAATAGTAAAGACGGTAACATTTTACTATCTCCTCTTCATTCATTCTCTGCTTGAGAATCCAAGTATTACATTATGTATAACTTTTGCACCATAGAATTGCACCATTGTCACTCAGAACGTATGTAAATACTGCTACTGTAACTTCTTTGTTGCAAAACTGCTGATACATTGTATGTCGTCATACTGCTCCATGAGCCTAGGTCAACAGACCAGTTCACACACCTGGTCATCAAACTTTATTTATTTATTTTATTTTATTTTACATTTGTTGACCGAGATAGTCCGACTGCATACATGTCCGTTTTCAGCGGAGGCCCGGGGAGAAAAGCTCCAAGGTAGAACATACAGTAAAAATCAAAAATTATTACAAGTTACACACAGTTTACAGGCTCCAGTTGAGCAAGCAGGTAATATAATCGTACATTTTTAAAACAGTGTTGACAAATTGACTAGGCAATGTAACATGATTACAGACTATAGAGGAGGATCTAGTCAGGTTTTGAACAAGGACATAGCCAGTGAGTTTTAAAGTATAGTGTGAGGCTTTTTTTTAACTGAGTAAGAGAGGGTTCAAGAGTAAGATCAGCAGGAAGAGAGTTCCAAGTTTTGTCAACAGAGTTAGCAAACAGAGAGTCCCCAGCAAAGTTGTTGATTTTGGATGTTTGAACCAGTAGTTTATTAGAAGAGCAAAGTGACCTCAGGTTGCTATAAGGGTTAATGATATTTTTAAATGCAGGCGTATTATCAGGGTGGTTGAGAACTTTATGGGCAATTATAAGCTGGTTGTACTAAAGTAGGCTAGGCCATTCTAGCCACCCCAGAAGATTTAAGTTGTGACAGTGGTGGGTCCTATAGGCAGTGCCTGTTGCAAATCCAGCAATATGGTTATAACAGCTAGAGGGTTTGCTAAGAGCAGATTTGTTCAGATTAGTGAGTAGAGGGGAGACATAGGGAAGAGTGGAGAGTAGATGGGAATGAGCAATAGCAGTCCTAGCAAATGGAGTAAGGAAAGGTTTGATCTTATAGAGGGAGCCAAGTTTTTTGTTAATGGTTTTGATAGTTTGATTGACATGGACATTAAATTTGAGGGTGTTGTCTGTTGTGATGCCTGAGAGTCTGGTTTGCGCATCTGGGGAGATAATGGTACCATTATTAGATTTTATGGTAAAGAGTACTGAGGTGGGGGGGTAATGGTACCATTATTAGATTTTATGGTAAAGAGAAGTGAGGAAGGCTTACAAGTGGGGGAGAAAAGAAGCAACTTTGTTTTGTTAGGGTTTAATATCAGCTGACAGTTAGAGAGCCAGTTTTCAACTATATTGAAACTATTCTGGGTTAATGTCATTAGATCTGTCGGGGAGGTGGCTGAACAAATCAAGGTGGAGTCATCCTCATATTGGATACAAGTAGAATTTGGGATGACAGTGGGAAGGTTATTAATAAAGATAGAGAAAAGAAGGGGTCCTAGTATGGAGCTCTGGGGGACACCTAGGATGACAGTAGATGGGTTGATAGGTTGTCCTGCCATAGGACGGCTTGTTGTCTACCACAAAGGTAGGATTGGAACCACTGAAGTGCATGGCTATTTAGTGAGTGTGCCTTAAGGGTATGCATGAGTATTTGGTGGTTGACCATACCAAAGGCCTTGGAGAGATCTAAAAATAGGGCTGAGGAAAGCTTGCTATTATTTTGGTTATGATTTATGGTGTTAGAGAAGGATACGAGGGCTGAGGTGGTACTGTGGTGTGGCCTAAAACTATGCTGAGAGTTAGCCAACAGCTTATTATGGGTAAGATAATACATAAATTGTTTATGGACACACTTCTCCATAATTTTAGCCAATGGTGACAGAATAGCTATGGGTCTAAAGTTTGACAGTTCGAAGGAGTTGCCTCCTTTATGGAGTGGTATTACATGAGATATTTTCCAAATGGAGGGGATGGTGGCTTCAGATAAGGTTCTGTTGATTATGATGGAGATGGGGTATACTACGACATCTGCTGCTTTTTGCAGATACTCTGGCAGGAGGAGATCAGCTGCTAGAGTAGTTGGTTTTAATGTCTTAATTAGAGATCTGATAAGTGATGTAGAAACAGGCTGAAAGCTAAAAGAGAGTGGGGTATTAGCTAAAGGAGAGTGGGGTACTGGCTGTGGCAGAATTTGGGTTGGAGCAGCTGGATGCCAGTCAGCTGGCTAGGGATTGGATAGCTTCTGTGAAGAAACTATTGAAGGTATTTGCAATATCCTCTGGGGATTTATGGTTGGACGGTGATGAGGTAGGAGTGGAGGACTGTCCCGGGTGAAGAAGTTTGTTTATTCCTGCCCAAAACTTTTGAGGTTTCTTGTGATGCTTTTGTTGAAGATGGTAGTAGAAGTTTTTTTTTTAGTCTAGTATAATAGATTTTTTGTGTGATTCCTTAGCTGTCGGTATCTGAGTTGATCTAGTGGGTCTTTTGTGGCACTCCATTTGTCTCATGCCTTATTTCTAGCTATGATTTTAGATTTGGTCTCTTTTGAAAGCCACGGGGCAGTTTTTGTTTTGGTTCTAATGGAGCGAGCAGGAGCGTGAGAATCAAGAATAGTAAGAAATATGGAATTAAAGTAAGCTACTGCATCGTCCAGTGAAAAGTGCTTTAGTATTGACCAATTGCAAGCTTTAAGTTCATTTTGAAAATTGGTGGAGTTGAAGTTCATATTATTTCTGATGGTTTTAAAGGTGGTCTGGTGGGGGTTGTCCACCTTGTGCTTGATAATGTATGTAAGTAAGTGGTCACTTAGGCCATCTGCGAGGGTCCCTGACTTGTACATATAGTGGTGGCTGTTTATAAGTACCCAATCTAGGATACTGTCTTTGTTATTGGGTTTGCCTATCTTGGTGGAGGAGGATATGAGCTGCATAAAACCGTGTAGGTTGACAGGGGTTGCATGAGATTCTGAGGAACAGATGTACCAATCAATGTTAAAATCTCCAAGCACCATAGTTTCTTAGGGGTAGGTACTGGATAACCAGTGGAGGGTGTACCCTAGGGTGTTTTTATTATTACCTGGGGGAATGCAAACGCATACAATGTTTATGCATTTGTTTTTGTTCATCTGTAGTTTGGTAATAATAATTTCTGCATTATTAAACTGGGGTAGTTGTAGGGAGACAGTAGTAACATCTAGTGTATCTTTATAGAGAACAACTTCTCCACCAGCCTTCCTAGTAGTAGGATCTAATCTACGTATGTCGTACCCTGGAAGTGTTACCTCATTGATACAGTACACTTATTCCACCACCCTTCCTAGTAGTACTATATAATCGAAGTATGCCGTACCTTGGGGATATTACCTCACTGTTACAGCACAGCTACCCCACCACCCTTGCTAGTAGTATGATCTAATCTAAGTATGTCATACCCTGGTGGTATTACCTCATTGTTATTGTACAGCTACCCAACCACCATTCCTAGGAGTACGATCTAATCTAAGTATGTCATACCCCGGTGGTATTACCTAATTGTTACAGTACAGCTACCCCACCACCCTTCCTAGTAGTACGATCTAATCTAAGTATGTCGTACCCCGGTGGTATTACCTCAATGTTACAGTACAACTACCCCACCACCCTTCCTAGTAGTACGAGATAATCTAAGTATGTCATACCCTGGTGGTATTACCTCATTGTAACAGTACAGCTACCCCACCACCCTTCTAGTATTACAATCTAATCTAAGTATGTCGTACCCTGGTGGTATTACCTCATTGTTACAGTACAGCTACCCCACCCCCTCTTCCTAGTAGTACGATCTAATCTAAGTATGTCGTACCCTGGGGGTATTACCTCACTGTTACAGTACACCTACCCCACGACCCTTCCTAGTAGTATGATCTAATTAAGTAAATCGTACCCTGGGGGTATTACCTCATTGTTACAGTACAGCTACCCCACCACCCATCCTAGTAGTATGATCTAATCTAAGTATGTCGTACCCTGGTGGTATTACCACACTGTTACAGTAGAGCTACCCCACCACCCTTCCTAGTAGTACGATCTAATCTAAGTATGTCGTACCATAGGGAAATTACCTCATTGTTACAGTACAGCTACCCCACCGCCCTTCCTAGTAGTACGATCTAATCTAAGTATGTGGTACCCTGGTGGCATTACCTCATTGTTACAGTACAGCTACCCCACCCCCCTTCCTAGTAGTACGATCTAATCTAAGTATGTCATACCCTGGTGGTATTACCTCATTGTTACAGTACACCTACCCCATCACCCTTCTTATTAGTATAATCTAATCTAAGTATGCTGCACCTTGGGGGTATTACCTCATTGTTAGAGTACACCTAACCCACCACCCTTCCTAGTAGTACAATCTAATTTAAGTATGTCGTACCCTGGTGCTATTACCTCATTGTGACAGTACACCTACCCTCACCACCGATCCTAGTAGTACGATCTAATCTAAGTATGTTGTACCCTGGGGGTATTACCTCATTGTTACAGTGCAGCTACCCTACCACCCTTCCTAGTAGTGCGATCTAATCTAAGTCTGGGGTACTCTGGTGGTATTACCACATTGTTACTGTACAGCTACCCCACCACCCGTCCTAGTAGTACAATCTAATCTAAGTATGTCGTACCCTGGGGGTATTACCTCATTGTTACAGTACAGCTACCCCACCACCCTTCCTAGTAGTACGACCTAATCTAAGTATGTTGTACCCTGGTGGTATTAACTCATTGTTACAGTACAGCTACCCCACCACCCGTCCTAGTAGTATGATCTAATCTAAGTATGTCGTACCCTGGGGGTATTACCTCATTGTTACAGTACAGCTACCCCACCACCCTTCCTAGTAGTATGATCTAATCTAAGTATGTCGTACCCTGGTGATATTACTTCATTGTTACAGTACAGCTACCCCACCACCCTTCCTAGTAGTGTGATCTAATCTAAGTATGTCATACCCTGGTGGTATTACCTCATTGTTACAGTACAGCTACCTCACCAACCTTCTTAGTAGTATGACCTAATCTAAGTATGTCATACCCTGGTGGTATTACCTCATTGTTACAGTAAAGCTACCCCACCACCCTTCCTAGTAGTATGATCTAATCTAAGCATGACGTACCCTGGTGGTATTACCTCATTGTTAGAGTACACCTACCCCACCACCCTTCCTAGTAGTGCGATCTAATCTAAGTATGGGGTACTCTGGTGGTATTACCTCATTGTTACAGTACAGCTACCCAACCACCATTCCTAGTAGTATGATCTAATCTAAGTATGTCATACCCTGGTGGTATTACCTCATTGTTACACTACAGCTACCCCACCACTCTTCCTAGTAGTACGATCTAATCTAAGTATGTCATACCCCGGTGGTATTACCTCAATGTTACAGTACAGCTACCCCACCACGCTTCCTAATAGTACGAGATAATCTAAGTATGTTGTACCCTGGTGGTATTACTTCATTGTTACAGTACAGCTACCCCACCACCCTTCTAGTAGTACGATCTAATCTAAGTATGTCATACCCTGGTGGTATTACCTCATTCTTACAGTACAGCTACCCCACCCCTCTTCCTAGTAGTACGACCGAATCTACATATGTCATACCCTGGGGGTATTACCTCATTGTTACAGTACAGCTACCCCACCACCCTTCCTAGTAGTATGATCTAATCTAAGTATGTCGCACCCTGGTGGTATTACCTCACTGTTACATTAGAGCTACCCCACCACCCTTCCGAGTAGTATGATCTAATCTAATTATGTCATACCCTAGGGGAATTACCTCATTGTAATAGTACAGCTACCCCACCACCCTTCCTAGTAGTATGAGATAATCTAAGTATGTCGTACCCTGGTGGTATTACCTCATTGTTACAGTACAGCTACCCCACCACCCTTCTAGTATTACGATCTAATCTAAGTATGTCGTACCCTGGTGGAATTACCTCATTGTTACAGTACAGCTACCCCACCCCCTCTTCCTAGTAGTACGATCTAATCTAAGTATGTTGTACCCTGGGGGTATTACCTCATTGTTACAGTACACCTACCCCACGACCCTTCCTAGTAGTATGATCTAATCTAAGTATGTCATACCCTGGGGGTATTACCTCATTGTTACAGAACAGCTACCCCACCACCCTTCCTAGTAGTATGATCTAATCTAAGTATGTCGTACCCTGGTGGTATTACCTCACTGTTACAGTAGAGCTACCCCACCACCCTTCCTAGTAGTACGATCTAATCTAAGTATGTCGTACCCTAGGGAAATTACCTCATTGTTACATTACAGCTACCCCACCACCCTTCCTAGTAGTACGAGCTAATCTAAGTATGTGGTACCCTGGTGGTATTACCTCATTGTTACAGTACAGCTACCCCACCACCCTTCCTAGTAGTACGATCTAATCTAAGTATGTCGTACCCTAGGGAAATTACCTCATTGTTACGGTACAGCTACCCCACCACCCTTCCTAGTAGTATGATCTAATCTAAGTATGTCATACCCTGGTGGTATTACCTCACTGTTACATTAGAGCTACCCCACCACCCTTCCGAGTAGTATGATCTAATCTAAGTATGTCGTACCCTAGGGGAAATTACGTCATTGTTACATTACAGCTACCCCACCACCCTTCCTAGTAGTACGTGCTAATCTAAGTATGTGGTACCCTGATATTATTACCTCATTGTTACAGTACAGCTACCCCACCACCCTTCCTAGTAGTATGATCTAATCTAAGTATGTTGTAACCTGGTGGTATTACCTCATTGTTACAGTACAGCTACCCCACCACCCTTCCTAGTAGTACGATCTAATCTAAGTATGGCATACCCTGGTGCTATTACCTCATTGTGACAGTACACCTACCCTCACCACCGATCCTAGTAGTACGATCTAATCTAAGTATGTCGTACCCTGGGGGTATTACTTCATTGTTACAGTACAGCTACCCTACCACCCTTCCTAGTAGTACAATCTAATCTAAGTATGTCGTACCCTGGGGGTATTACTTCATTGTGACAGTACACCTACCCTCACCACCGATCCTAGTAGTACGATCTAATCTAAGTATGTCGTACCCTGGGGGTATTACCTCATTGTTACAGTACAGCTACCCTACCACCCTTCCTAGTAGTGCGATCTAATCTAAGTCTGGGGTACTCTGGTGGTATTACCTCATTGTTACAGTACAGCTACCCCACCACCCGTCCTAGTAGTATGATCTAATCTAAGTATGTGGTACCCTGGTGGCATTACCTCATTGTTAGAGTACACCTACCCCCACCACCCTTCCTAGTAGTGCGATCTAATCTAAGTCTGGGGTACTCTGGTGGTATTACCTCAGTGTTTCAGTACAGCTACCCCACCACCCTTCCTAGTAGTACGATCTAATCTAAGTATGTCATACCCTGGTGGTATTATCTCATTGTTACTGTACAGCTACCCAACCACCATTCCTAGTAGTACGATCTAATCTAAGTATGTCGTACCCCGGTGGTATTACCTCAATGTTACAGTACAGCTACCCCACCCCCCTTCCTAGTAGTACGATCTAATCTAAGTATGTCATACCCTGGTGGTATTACCTCATTGTTACAGTACACCTACCCCATCACCCTTCCTAGTAGTATAATCTAATCTAAGTATGCTGTACCTTGGGGGTATTACCTCATTGTTACAGTACACCTAACCCACCACCCTTCCTAGTAGTACAATCTAATTTAAGTATGTCGTACCCTGGTATTATTACCTCATTGTTACAGTACAGCTACCCCACCACCCTTCCTAGTAGTATGATCTAATCTAAGTATGGCGTACCCTGGTGGTATTACCTCATTGTTACAGTACACCTACCCCACCACCCGTCCTAGTAGTACAATCTAATCTAAGTATGTCATACCCTGGGGGTATTACCTCATTGTTACAGTACAGCTACCCCACCACCCTTCCTAGTAGTATGATCTAATCTAAGTATGTTGTAACCTGGTGGTATTACCTCATTGTTACAGTACACCTACCCCACCACCCTTCCTAGTAGTACGATCTAATCTAAGTATGGCGTACCCTGGTGCTATTACCTCATTGTTACAGTACACCTACCCTCACCACCGATCCTAGTAGTACGATCTAATCTAAGTATGTCGTACCCTGGGGGTATTACCTCATTGTTACAGTACAGCTACCCCACCACCCTTCCTAGTAGTATGATCTAATCTAACTATGTCGTACCCAGGTGATATTACTTCATTGTTACAGTACAGCTACCCCACCACCCTTCCTAGTAGTGTGATCTAATCTAAGCATGTCATACCCTGGTGGCATTATCTCATTGTTACAGTACACCTACCCCATCACCCTTCCTAATAGTATAATCTGATCTAAGTATGCTGTACCATGGGAGTATTACCTCATTGTTACAGTACACCTAACCCACCACCCTTCCTAGTAGTACAATCTAATTTAAGTATGTCGTACCCTGGTATTATTACCTCATTGTTACACTACAGCTACCCCACCACCCTTCCTAGTAGTATGATCTAATCTAAGTATGGCGTACCCTGGTGGTATTACCTCATTGTTACAGTACACCTACCCCACCACCCTTCCTAGTAGTACCATCTAACCTAAGTATGTCATACCCTGGGGGTATTACCTCATTGTTACAGTACAGCTACCCCACCATCCTTCCTAGTAGTACGATCTAATCTAAATATGTTGTACCCTGGTGATATTACTTCATTGTTACAGTACAGCTACCCCACCACCCTTCCTAGTAGTGTGATCTAATCTAAGTATGTCATACCCTGGTGGTATTACCTCATTGTTACAGTACAGCTTCCCCACCATCCTTCCTAGTAGTACGACCTAATCTAAGTATGTCGTACCCTGGTGGTATTAACTCATTGTTACAGTACAGCTACCCCACCACCCTTCCTAGTAGTATGATCTAATCTAAGCATGTCGTACCCTGGTGGTATTACCTCATTGTTAGAGTACACCTACCCCCACCACCCTTCCTAGTAGTGCGATCTAATCTAAGTCTGGGGTACTCTGGTGGTATTACCTCAGTGTTACAGTACAGCTACCTCACCACCCTTCCTAGTAGTGCGATCTAATCTAAGTATGTCATACCCTGGTGGTATTACCTCATTGTTACAGTACAGCTACCCCACCACCCTTCCTAGTAGTACGATCTAATCTAAGTATGTCATACCCTGGTGGTATTACCTCATTGTTACAGTACAGCTACCCCACCACCCTTCCTAGTAGTATGATCTAATCTAAGTATGTCATACCCTGGTGGTATTACCTCATTGTTACAGTACAGCTACCCACCACCCTTCCTAGTAGTATGATCTAATCTAAGTATGTCATACCCTGGTGGTATTACCTCATTGTTACAGTACAGCTACCCCACCACCCTTCCTAGTAGTATGATCTAATCTAAGTATGTCATACCCTGGTGGTATTACCTCATTGTTACAGTACAGCTACCCCACCACCCTTCCTAGTAGTACGATCTAATCTAAGTATGTCGTACCCTGGTGGTATTGCCTCACTGTTACATTAGAGCTACCCCACCACCCTTCCTAGTAGTACGATCTAATCTAAGTATGTCGTACCCTAGGGGAATTACCTCATTGTTACAATACAGCTACCCCACCACCTTTCCTAGTAGTACGATCTAATCTAAGTATGTGGTACCCTGGTGGTATTACCTCATTGTTACAGTACAGCTACCCCACCACCCTTCCTAGTAGTATGATCTAATCTAAGTATATTGTAACCTGGTGGTATTACCTCATTGTTACAGTACAGCTACCCCCCCCCCTTCCTAGTAGTATGATCTAATCTAAGTATGTTGTAACCTGGTGGTATTACCTCATTGTTACAGTACACCTACCCCACCACCATTCCTATTAGTGCGATCTAATCTAAGTATGTCGTACCCTGGGGGTATTACCTCTTTGTTACAGTACAGCTACCCCACCACCATTCCTAGTAGTATGATCTAATCTAAGTATGTGGTACCCTGGTGGTATTACCTCATTGTTACTGTACAGCTACCCCACCACCCTTCCTCGTAGTACGATCTAATCTAAGTATGTGGTACCCTGGTGGTATTACCTCATTGTTACTGTACAGCTACCCCACCACCCTTCCAAGTAGTACGATCTAATCTAAGTATGTGGTACCCTGGTGGTATTACCTCATTGTTACAGTACAGCTACCCCACCACCCTTCCTAGTAGTACAATCTAATCTAAGTATGCTATACCCTGGTGGTATTACCTCATTGTTACAGTACAGCTACCCCACCACCCTTCCTAGTAGTGCGATGTAATCTAAGTATGTCGTACCCTGGTGGTATTACCTCATTGTTACAGTACAGCTACCCCACCACCCTTCCTAGTAGTACAATCTAATCTAAGTATGTCATACCCTGGTGGTATTACCTCATTAAAAATAATTAATCAATCAATTCATTAATTAAGTAATTAATAAGCAAATAAGTAAATAAAGACATCTAACTGCAAACATCAGGCTGGTTGTGCTGCATCCTGGTTTAAATCTGAACTGCTCATCTAAAATTTCTCTTTGTACTATGTAAACTTAAAATTGCTAAATCTGCAGAGTTCAAATTTTATGCAAAAACCAGTAAGACATAAATATGTTTTTTTTTCTACATGATGTACATCCCAAATATTTATCGTCAGCACCACCAAATGATAAATATCTGAGAAAAGGGAAAATCTATTCAAGTTTGTAAAATTTTATTAAAACATCAGATGAAACACATGACTAAGAAAACAGATTATAATGGAAATGTTTTGTAATTATGGTATGTCAAGTCATCTCATAGACCATGAGTTGAGTTAATTAACAAAATTCTACAACTGTAGAAACAGGAATAATAAAGAGTTGTATTTTTATAATAATTATAACAATGTATGGATTTCATGCACTGATTGTTGAGTACTTCAGTGCAGTCTGCCTGTCTGTGGCAATACATGCAGCATGCAAAAAAGAATTCACAAAAATACTTATACAAACTGTTTTCTGTATGGGGCTTACTTGTCCTTCTTACAGGAGAAAGCCTTGTGCACACCTTACTTAATAAAATACACTCCAGTGTTACTGCATCTTTAGGAAAAAAATTCCCATGACCTGAGAGAAATGAGGATTTGTACAATTGTCTATGAACAACTGGTCTGTGTTGAAATAATTCTCCACCAAAGGTATGAGCCTCTGAAAGGTATCACTCTGGGAAATTTATCAGAAGCATAAAAGTTACTATATAAACACCTACATACTAGTGATACAAAAATAACTGTTATGTGGAGTCTAGGCAATTTTGTCAAAAAACTGGTACGTATACATTGCACAGTATAACCTAATTGCAATGACTACTTATTGTAAATATCTCAATAAATGTATTATTTATTTAATTATTTTTCCACTTTTGCAACTGTACTATTAAAACTGTATTATTCTGATTGTCACTGCCATGTGACCAGGTCACGAATGAAAAGTCCCTGAACCAGTTCTCCTTCCTGGTTAACAAATGTTAAATAAAAGTGAAATTAGACTTGTTTGTATTGGGGGTAAAGCCTTCCTTGTCTAAGATGGGAAGCTGTAGCCCCTACTTAATATAATCAACTCCAAAATTGCTGCACCTCAGAGAAAAGAGAAAATCCCTATTTTATAGCATGCTTGGTTGACCAAGCACACTTTGAATGAACTGAATTTGCTTGCAGTTTGTTTACATACAGCCTTCACGCGGCCTGTTAAGGCTTATAATTAGGCCTGATTCTGAATGTCATTCCTCACAGGACTACCTTATAAACTTTTTTTTTCAAACTGATGCAGTCAGACTGCATAACAGAAAAGAGAGAGATGTGCAGTTTTCAGTGTGATGCAATGATATCTAAGAGAAAATAATGAATTGACTTGGACAAATTTTATTGCATTAGTATAGCTTGTCTGAATATTTTTTGAACTGGATTAACTGAAATGTTTTAGTCTTTTTTCCCTTGGCCTTCTCTGACTCAAACCCCTGGCTGATCTATTGAGCCATTTGTTCCCCCTTACCCACATCATACCCTGAGAGAAAGTATCAGTGTCTCAAAAGTTAACACACACACACCTTTTGTGCTGGAAGCTCAGAAGACTATGGCTTCTATTCCTGCCCAAGGTGACTGGATTAATTTTCCAGTACTAATACTGCAGTGCAGTCCAGATTGTGCTGTCTGTCAGATGAGAAGTTAAACTGACATCCCATCTGCCTGAGATGGTGGTAGCTCAGGTGGATGCAAAAAATCCCACAGCACCTATTGAAAAGATTAACAAAATTTCACTGGTGCCCTGGCCAAATTTCTCCTAGTCAGTATAAATATCCCCTTGGATCTCCTCTGGACAGATAGCCTATTACGACTAAACCCAGTCATCAAAGGATAGATAGACAGACAGACAGACACAAGAGCTCTTCCTTCTGAAGGATAATGCCTTTTAGCGACCTTATTTATCATCCATTCTGAGGCTATGGTCATGTATCAGGAAGTCTTTATTTATGAGCTCAATCTTTTCATACTATTAGTCTGATACCTCCCATCTGATGGATGATATACCCAGCCTCAATATGCCCCCTCAGCGCTACAAGTATCTTAACAAGTGCCAAGTTCTCACCCCCTGTTCATAGTGTACATACTGTACACCCTCTTTCCTGGTGGGATGTCAGCACTGCAGTGACCTGGGGCACTTCCTTACTTTATGAAGGTGAGCTGGCACTGACCACTCACTTCCGCCTTCCCCTGACTGACCCCTCCTATGCCCAGATCACTATTCAAATCTGTGTCTTCTTGGTCACAGTCAGGACTTTAAGCCTATGTGTCACAGACACAGTGTTAGTTGAAATGAGTAAGTGAAAAACTTACATGATTAAGTAATATACCTGTTGTTTTAGCTCACTGTATGTAAGAGACAAGAAGCCAGAGAACTGCATGCCTTTTGCTTTGATAACTATTGTGAAGGCTTCTGTTGCTCGAATTATTGTGTCATCTTTGCTTATATTAACTGTGATCTAATTAAGCATAGTCTTCTAATGCCTTTCACCCAGGCTATGTTGAAGAATGGTCTGTGAGGATTATTCATTTACCAATTTATGAAATGAGTAAATCAATCTAATCAAAAATACTGTAAGGTATACATGTACTCCCCATTACTGGATCCCGTTTTGTAAAAAATCTTTAAATTTATAGCAGTGTTTCACAGTTTCTCCATCCTTGCTGCATCATTTACACACATTCTGTCTACCACCATATTGCAAGTTTTGGCATCATTTGTAAAACAAATAATTTTTGTTGCACCACCACATTTATTAGCTGGAAGGGGACACATAGAAAAGCAAAGTACTGTGGAAAACAACTGCACATGAATGAAGACTCGCAGGGAAGCAAAGGTCACAAGACTGGATGAAGCAATGCAGAAGTTCAGAATGCAGCTTAGATATGTCCTTCCCTATCAGGGAGAGCCTGACAAGAGTATATGCAAATGGAAATAGGTAGAGAGTGTTAGGTGAAACAAAACAGCTCTGGTATAAGTGAGTCTAAAACAGCATATGCTGTTATAAGGGGATAATTAGGGCATACACAATATCACATGGTAAGTATAAGATCCAATCAGATAAGCTTAGAAAAGATTGAAAAAAGTGAACAGAAAAGCAAATTACAAAGAACAATGGGAAGAAATCTGTACGCAACAAAGTCCAAAAGGTTTAGGATTTTTGTGAAGTGCTTGCATAGGTATTCAGACTTCAGAGGATTTTTCCTCTGGTAGATAGTAAATGTTGGCGATGCAATGGGAAACATAAACGAAACTGAGAACATGTTTGGGAGAATGATATGTGTTGGCAAATTTTAAAAATCCCCTACATAGTACTTAGAAATGTCAGAGGAACAAATGGTAACAACTAAAGAAATTATTCTTTCAAGTTGGGGTATAGGATTTGAAATGTCTAGACATTGCTAGCCCTTATTAGTTTAATGCTATTACAAAAAGAAATCAAAATGTAAGCCAGCTGCAATGGAAGTTTTTTTTTTAATATTCTAAAGGAGATAAAAGAAACAGGGATGGGATCTTTGGAAGAGGAAAGGAACGCATTTCTTATAAATAAATAGAATGTGCAGACACATATGCAGAATAACTTCAGGAGGAGAAAGAGGAGGGAGGTTTAAGAGAAAGCAAGAATTCAGCTTTTAATTAATGATGGAGTGAATGAAAATTATTAAAAAGAAAACACACACACACACACACACACACACACACACACACACACACACACACGCGCGCACATACACACACACACACACACATGCACGCACGCACTCACACACACACACACACACACACACACACACACACACAGACACACACACATACTACACAGTGATAACAATGGAAAGTGTTACTACAGTTTGATGTCTTTTCTATTCATGTATATAAACCTGTATTGCAACTTAAAATGTGATGATTTAATACAGGTGATTTAACAAAAAAAGAGTCAAGACTCACAGGTTTTTCATCTCACATTCACCAATTGAATAATTTGAACCATCCAGCTATTTGCATTTAGTCTACAGATTGTCATCATCTCAACAGCTCTGGAAGGACACGTCTTAATCCAGCCTGAAGTGTTTCATTCAATTGCATTTCATGTATCACCTCAAATGTCACTGTTTGTACCACCAGATCTCATCAAAGAATATGAAATGCGCTTTTGTAATGGATCACCTCCTTCTTATCATTCATTACTACTAGTTTGACAGTTTGCACAGTACTTCTGTATCCCAAACCATACAAAAATGTCTGAATTACTGTCTGTTTCTTATTGCATCCCTTTCTTAACTGCAGCTGTTATTTCTGCTGTTATATTATTCTATTTTATTTAGTTCTGGGAGCTTTTCTTACTGTACTCTCCCAGTAAATGGGCTCTGCCCAATAGATAGCCTAGTTAAGGGGGGAGCAATATATAACCCAGTAATTGTGAAGATGTGAATAGAGTCTGCAAATAGGTTCTGTCCAGTAGGCTAACTTAGTTAAGAAAATACAAATGGGGGTCGGGGGTTGGTATAATAAAGTGTTTACTTTGGAGTCACAAGGTGCAGAGTTTGATTCTCACCTTTGAAAGGGAAACTGGCGAGGCTTATAGTGGCCTACAAGGGCTGCTAGCCTACTACTTATCTATGAACATATGAACCTAATTAGTAGCTAATAACTATGTAACCCAGTGAGTGTGCAAATGTGAGAATATGAGACGTGTGTGTACTTTTGGTAAGAATTATATTCCCCAGTGCTTACCAACACACAAGCAATTCCCAAGGTATATTGGTAGATGTAGTCCTCATGATAATGTATTTTATCTAAATGTCTATTCTAGGTATGTGTATATGTGGAGATGCACGCACTCTTGTATAGGGTTGCTATGTCTGTTACCATCAAAACCCTGACAAAAGCCCCACCAACTGCCCTACCCATTTCAGTAAGTAAATGTGCATTTCGCTTCTCTTTCAAACTTAATAGTCATAATAGTAACAATCTTGAAGAAATAGTAAATAACATGCTAAATGCAACAGATAAGCAAATTAATTAACTTTTCTGTACATACTGAAATATATTTTATAACATTCTTATTAATTTGGTAATCAGTATGCTTGTTGAAACTATAAGTATCAGTGTTTAAAAATAATACTGAGGGGATGAGGACAGGAAGAAGAGCAAATACTTATACATGGCAACATACACACCTCTGTGCATGTCACGGTACCTTTTCCCGACTCAGCAACTGCCCTTACATGGTGCTGCAAGAGCTCTAATACAAAGATGTGCAGCACCATGAAGGACTGGCCCCGTGGGTGTGCTGAATGCCAATGAGGCATTCCAGTGGAAGGGGAGGAGACATATGCTAATTAGCCATGATCTCTCTCTCTCTCTCTCTCTCTCTGTCTCTCTCTCTCTCTGAAACCGTCTCCAAGAATGTATCTACATGGCCAAGCAATTTCAGTACAGCCATCCCCACAATGTCATGGTATTGAACATAGCCAAAATGCAGTGTTCAACCTCCTAACACAAACGTATTGCCAGGAATCCACTAGATACCAGAGATTACTGTCTAAAGTGCCATAATGGCACCAATGGCTAATAGGGGTCGCGATTGATAAGAGGATACACTAGATGCCAGGGATGATAAGAGGATACACTAGATGCCACCCTGAAGGAGTGACCTCAGCACAAGAGCTTGTAGTAATTGGTTGTTTTGGACCATTTCTAGCTCTTTTTAAAGTTCCCTGTTTAAAATCTGCATTTGCTGCTTTGCTGACAGCACATAGCGCCGGTTAAACAAGGTCAAACTTTTTCTGGCTCCGCCAAGTCTGCTCCTCAAATTTTCCCTTAAGAAAGCTCTACTCTTATAATAATCAGTCTACTCGCTTTATTATAAGCCTAGCACTTGTTCTCAAAACCTCTCTTCTAAGTATGCACTCTCAAACTAAAAGAAAGCACTACATCCACCTACCACCCCTGTGAGTACCCACTTCCCTTAAAGGCACAGCACTCCCTTATAATATTCTAGCATGTCGAGTGGTAGATTACTAGCATCCTCTCCAGTTCAGCTGGTTAATCTGGGAATCTTGAGACAATGCTACAATTGTCTCATGTACACAGACAACCCTCTCCTCCTCCCAACAAACACAAATACATGTGAAAGATGCAACTATATAGCCAAACTGGAGGCTGAACTCTCTCAACTCAGGACTGGCAAGACCAGACAGGAGGAGAAGGTAACCACACACACAGCAAACCCAGTCCCACATAGACCTACCACAACTGCAAACCAAACACATAATAACACAAAGACATACTGAGGCTCTAACAAAAACTTACCAAAACAACAGAGGCTCCCAAAGCAGACACCCAAAAATCCACCACCTCAAAACATAACACATGCAACACATACTTCAATAAATCAGTGTGTCAAACAATCACAGCCCTTAAGGCCAAACACTATGCCTGATACACTAGTAATAGGTGACTCTATAGTCAGACACACTGACGTTCCGCTTACCAGGCTGAACAAGGAGAGGGTAAAGGTGAGCTGCCTATTGGGAGCTAGGATCCTCCACATAACACATGCACTCAGGTCACTCCAAAGCAAGTATAAATATGACTCCATCATTGTCCATGCCGGCATGAATGACCTAGATGTACCTCCCTGGACTACATGAAAAGAGACATAGAGGAGCTCTCTGATTATGTAGCCCAGGCTGGTATGACCCTGACCCTGAGCAACATCTTGCCCTCACCAAGAATGATGCCACAATACAAAGACAAGATGATCAGCTTTAATAATTGGCTCAATTACTGGTGTCATTCTAGGGGGATCCAATGTCTGTCTGCTTGGGATGACATACTGGACAAGCCACGCTGCTTCGCAAGGGACAGCTTGCATCTGTCACTACTGGGCTTCCGAATATTGGCAAAGGCTCTTGCCACCCCCATAGTGCCTTTTTTAGGCAAGGCTCAAAAGACAAACCCACCTCCTTAGAAAACAAAAATGGAAAAAAATTAAGGGTAATGCTGCTCAACGCCAGAAGTCTAAATCTCAAGATGCAGGCTCTCGAAGCACTCCTCAGTATGGAGAACATCGATGTCTGTGCAGTCACTGAAACCTGGTTCAAGGCTCCTGAGAGCACCCCAGTGCTACCAGGCTATACCTCGCATCATTCTTTTGGGCCCCAAAACTCGGGCCAAACCAAAAAGGGAGAGGGAGTGTCCATATTCATCAAGGACATCCACACCTCCAGGTTAGTGGCAACACATGAAGCATCAGAGACCATCCAGGTGCAACTAACCATAGGCAAAACTGATATACAACTGGTAGCATGTTACAGACCACCCTCCCAATCTCAGGAGCCCCATTCAGCCTTCCTGAAGACATTGGAGGATATGAATGTCTCACCAAACACCGTCATATTGGGAGACTTCAACTACCCTAACATAGACTGGGTGCATTATTCTAGCCCTAACACCCTAGCCCAAAGGTTCCTGGAATTCATAAATTCAAATGCAGTGGAACAGCTAGTCACCTCTCCCACAAGGGGAGATAATATACTAGACCTGATCATCACAAACATGGGGACAAAGTGCACCACACCAGAAGTATACCCCTCACTAGTGAGATCTGACCACAAACTAATCACCCTGGACATACATATCCCACCTCCACCCCCAACACAATAGACTAGTGAAAAACTTCCCAAAAGCCGACTTTACACTTCTTAAGACTGAGATGGTATCCTTTAAGCCCACTGGGCCAGTGGAAACCACATCCCACAATGCTGAATCCTTCACAAATGCTTTCTACGGACATCTCCAAGAATGCATGGATCATGCAATCCCAAATAAAACCAAGACCCTCTCCACCAAGGGCAGGCGTCCTGTCTGGTGGACCCAGCCATAAACAAATTGTATAACAAAAGAAGGAAGCTACTGCATGTCAGAGCAAAATCCCATAAAGAGAAGGCATCTCTGATCAGCACTAGTAGAAAGCTACGTTCTCTCATAAAAACATCCAAGGCCAACTTTGAGAGAAAAATTGCTATGGACACTAAAGATAACCACAAGGCCTTCTTCTGCTATGTTAGAAACCTGGGCGGAAACCCTCAGATATGCTCAGAGTTAGTTCACAATGACAAAAAATACATTGAACCCACAGATATTGCCAACATTCTGGCAGACAGGTTCAGTGCAAATTTCTCCCCTCCCTCACCCCCAAAAGAGGAAATACTTATCCCAGCTGAATGTAACCTCCCTGTCATCTCAGATGATCCAGGTGAGAACCGCCCTCAGTAAAGCTAAAAACACAGCATCAATGGGACCTGACGGTATCCCGGGTTGCATGCTACGTGAACTCCAAGAGGAGCTAAACCCGCACATAAAAATGCTATTTAACCTTAGCCTTACTACAGGATATGTACCTGAACACTGTCATACAGCAACAGTGGTCCCACTCCATAAAGGAGGCACTGCTAAAGACCCTGGTAACTACCACCCCATAAGCTTAACCAGCCTGGTATGCAAAGCTATGGAAAGAATCATTATGGAACTCATAAACAGAGACATTGGGGACCTACAGACACTTGATCCCACCCAGTTCGGCTTTGTAAAGGGCAGATCCTGCCTTTTGAACCTGGTTGACTTTTTCGAAACAGTCACTAGAGCCATTGACGAGGGCAAAGCAGTCCATACAGCCTACCTGGACATGGCTAAAGCTTTCAACACAATACCCCACTCAGGCATCATAGATAAGCTCAACAGCTTAAATGTAAATCCATATGTCACAAGATGGGTTGCAAACTGGCTAAAGGATAGAACCCATAAAGTCAAAATCACTGGAGCCATGTCAGACTCAAAGCCAGTCACAAGTGGTGTCCCACAGGGCTCTGTCCTGGGACCCCTCTTGTTCTGCATTTATTTCTCAGATGTGAAAGCAAACATGGGAGGGTTGTGGCTGACAAAGTTCGCAGATGACTGCAAACTAGGCGCCAAAGTCGATACACCAGCTGACACATACATCCTACAGAAAGGCCTCACTGAAACGGACAACTGGTGCCGGAGTCATGGCCTTAAACTAAATGCCAAAAAATGTATAGTCATCCCCTTTGGGAAAAACAAAGTACCCACAAATTATCACATAGACAGTAACCCAATGAGTACGGAAAAAGTAATCAGAGACCTGGGGACCCAAGTCGATAGTGACCTCTCATTTGACACCCATGTTGCCAAAGTGGTTAGAAAGACTTTCTACCTTGCCCACCTTATCATGAAGGGATTCACATCCAGATCAAAGGAGGTCATTGTACCCCTATACTCCTCCCTTATCAGGCCCATGATTGAGTACAATGCCCCATTTGGTATGTACCTCACCCGGCACTTGCAACAGCTGGACAGACCCCAAAAGTACCTCACCAAGAGGATCAAGGGTCTCCAACATATGTCATATGCTGCCAGACTAAAGAAACTCCAGCTCTATTCAGTACCATGCCGCCTACTCAGAGGTGATCTGTGCTTGATGTACAAGGCCATGTCCAATCAGGAATTGATGGACATGCTCCACCTCAAAAAATCCAAATCCATCAGAACCATGACAGCTAAAGATTTAAACCTCAGCACAAATATGAATAGGACATGCTGGAGGGACAGATTCATAACTCAGAGGCTTCCCATACTCTGGAACAGAATCCCAGTTCTTGTTAGGCAGAGCCCCTCACTGACTCTCTTCAAGAGAAATCTTAACGAGTGGATGGGAGATCGTAGGTTTACCCCGGGGGTCATCTATGTCTCACTACTAGATAGAGGCACAGTAAACTAATTCTATTATGTAAGGGGGTCTTCACTGTGTCACTACTAGACAGAGGCACAGTATTCTAAATCTACTCTGTACACTTTTGTACCATTACATGGGGTGGCTAAAGCCACATCACTATGGCTAGGCTTATAAATGCCCCAGGGCAGATAGCCTAGTATTAAACTATGAAACTATATTGGCAAGTGTAATTATGGCACCAATGGCAGCATGGGGATCAGGGGGTACATAACATTGGGGATGACTCTATAAAGCACCATAATGGCACCAACAGCAATGCAGGGATCAGAGGGAGTGGGTGGGGAGATACACCAGACACCATTGATTTAATTGTAAAGTATCAGGAGTGGGGGAGGGGGGTCACCGGTAAACCAGGTGTTACTCTTTAAAGTGCCATTATGGCGCCAACATCGATAGGGGTATCTGAGGTGGGCAAATACACTAGACCACCAGGGTCTAAGAGATATATGCTGTAATGGCACTAAAACATTGGGGGGTTTGGAAATCTGTGAGATCAGATAGGGTAGGGATAGGTACAAGATATGTGGTGTATGGGGGAGAGTGATTAAGGGAATGCCGCTGCCTACATGAGCAGGTTCCTACCTCAATGTGCAGATCAGTCATAATCTGTATGTTGTGGTTGTAACTGTGATTCAAGAAACATATGCAGAGTTTGTTGATATTTACAATATTGTTTATATTGAAATATATTAAAGACAGACAAAAAACCCACAAACATAAGTGTAGAACAAAAACTGCAAGGGCAAGCCCATTATTTTGATTTTATAAAAAAGAGCTCAGACTTTTTAGACTTTGCATACTTTTGCTGAGATGCAATGTGAAAAGGATTATTTTGATCAGTCTACTTGTCTATTAATGGTACATTTCACAGCTCTCAGGATGCCACTTAAAACAAACAAAAAAATATTTTAACAACAGAATTTAAGAAATCTGAAATAAACAGTAAACAGCTTGGGAAACGTACTTCAGAAATGTGTAATCACTCAGAATGAGTCAAAATTCCTGAGAATCAATCAACAAAACTGGATCTTCCCCTCCCCAGCTACATTTTTTTATGGTGATAGTAAGCTTGAGTTTGTTTCTAAGGTGTGTAACCTAAAATCTCTTTGTGGGATGAAGAAGATGATTCCTCAGTTGATTTTCCCATAGTAGTTCATGCCATGGTCTCTTCTCATCTGGATTTTAGCAATGCACTCTACCCAGAACTTTCTGACACGAGACTGATTGCCTACAGCTCATGTACAATCCATGGCTAGGCAACTTACTGACACCTCTAGTAAGCAACATATTGCACCTTTTCTGCACGGTCTGCTTTTGCATCTTCTATAAAACCATTTTGTTAGTCTACTGCTACATCAGCAACAGCAACCCCCTTTTTCCCCATTTTCTACATGGGACTGGGGTGTCATGTCAACTGCCACCATCTCTCTCTCTTTTTCTGTCTGTTCAGTGTCACTCTGCTACCTTCTTCAGCACTCATGCCTCACTGTCCCAGGTCTTCTCCTAAGCAATCCATCCACCTTTTTGCTAGGTGCCTTCACTTCCTCTTACCTTCTTCCCGTCCATCCCAAATCATCTTCCTCAGATTGTCTCCTACTTTTCTGCACATGTGCCTGAACCACTGTAATCTGTTTTCTTTGATATTTTCTGCAATTGGAGCTACTATGGCTTCTGCTCTTATGTCATCATTTCTTCATCTGTCCCACAGTGTGCATCCTACCACCCTTCTCAGGCACTTTATCTCCATCACCTGTAGCGTCCTCAATGACTACTGCGGTGATGGTGCTGCGGTAGCACTGTCGCCTCACAGTAAGACGTTGTCCTGTTCGATTCTCAGCTAGAGCGTCTTCTGTGTGGAGACATGTGTGAATGGGCGTACCTTCATTGAAGGTTGTGCATCAGGGCCAGCAACTCGGCACGTAAAAATCTACTGCCAATCATTAGCGGACCGGAGTTCCACTGTGGCGACCCCTACACGGGAAAAGCCGAAAGACACAACAACAGTAACAACAACCTGTAGCGTCCTCAACAGCTTTGCCTTTACTGCTCAGGTTTCTGTACCATACAGTAGTACTGGTTGCACCACTGTTTTGTACACCTTACCTTTCAGCTTCTTTGGCCATTTTCTGTCATTCAGTTAGTCTACCCATCCTTGCACAACTTACACCCCTCTTCTGTGGTAGTTTTTTATACTGTTCTGCCCTCCTTTGACTCTACACTCTGCCTCACAGGGGCTGTCAGTTCCACCGATGCATCTGATAACATCAGGGACCTGCAGAAACTACTTCTGACATGGCTTAGGGAGTGTTCAACACTGACAAGCTTCCACGGCTCTTTAAAGTCTTGTGTTCTCAAGTTGGTATTCCACTGTGGAGATTGATAGACTCATGGGTTATTACTAGGTATTTTATCTGGCATACTGATTACAGCCTAACCACAGCAAAACATGATACATACTGCTCATTTCCCTAAGGGACTGTGGGGGAGTGTACGGTTACCCATCCGCATGTCTAGGTTGAGCTTATAGATGGTGAGGGAGCTACTTTGTATAACACACAAAATGAGTCTATTCGAAAGGGAACATAACTCCTTAAGAGAGAGGAATCTACCTTGATGTTACTATGAAGGTCGATGTCTTGTGTGCAGGTGCTCATATTTCCAGTTTTGCAAACATAAAGGAGGTTGCTCAGACCAGGGTCATTTCTGGGCTTATATACTAGAACAAAATCACCCATAAGGAAGATGTATGAGACAGAGAAGAGGAATCAAGCTTTAATGTGCTCTGTATAGGTAATGGATCTCAGACACTTTATCTTTTTAGAAAGGAAACATTGGAGTCTTTTGAGCTGAAGTAAGCATCTGGACAAGTGCATGTTTAAAGAAACACTGCATTCAAAAATGGGTCTGATGTGGGAAGTGTAGAGTGGTATAACAACTTCCTTAGACTTAGACCACAACACACAACACTAATCATGAGACACATAGCTCTCCTAAACTATGTGCCACCCAGCCAAAGCCCCTAAGGCAAAACAGCATGCCCAACACACTAGTCATAGGTGACGCGATAGTGAGGCACATTGATGTCCCACTCACTAGGTTGAATAAGGAGAAAGAAACAGTCAGCTGCCTGTCAGGTGCCAGGATCCACCACATAACGCACGCACTCAGGTCCCTCAACAACAGGTACAAATATGACTCTGTCATTGTACATGTGGGTGTCAATGACCTGAGACATACCTCCCTGCACTACATGAAAAGAGACATGGAGGAGCTCTTGGATTATGTAGCCCAGGTGGGTATGACCCTAGCCCTGAGCAGCATCCTACCATCACCCAGAAGTATACCACAGTGCAAGTAGAAAATGATTGATTTCAACAATTGGCTAAGTTTTTGGTGACATTCCAAGGGGATCCAGTATCTATCTGTCTGGGATGACATGACTGACAGACCTCGATGCTTTGCCAGAGATGGCCTGCATCTGTCACCTGTGGGCTTCCCGATACTGGCCAAGGCTCTTGCCACCCCTATAGTGTCTTTTTAGGTGGTGTTCCAAAGACCAAATTATCACCATAACAGCTACAAACAAATGCAGTCTGAGGGTCATGCTGCTCAACACTAGAAGTCTAAATCTCAAAATGCACTCGCTCGAAGCACTCCTTAAAATGGAGAACATCGACATTTGTGCTGTAACAGAAACCTGGTTCAAGGCAGCAGAAAGCACCCCTGCACTACCAGGCTATACCTCATTCTACACTTTCCCCCCAGAACTTGGACTGAAGCTCCAAAGGCATTAGTGTCTCCATATTCATAAAGGATGCACACGCCTCCAGACTGGTAGACCAACATAATGCATCAGAGATACTTCAGGTGCAGCTAACATTGGGTAAGACAGTGATTCAGGTCGTAGCCTGCTATAGGTCCCCAACCATATCTCAAGACTCACACTCCACATTCCTAAGCACCCTGACGAATATTAGGGTCCCACCTAACACTCTCATACTGGGTGACTTCAACTACCCCTCCATTAACTGGGAAAACTACTCATGCACCAATACATTTGCCCAACGTTTCCTGGAATTCATTAATTCCAATGCCCTGGACCAGCTCGTTCTTACCCCTACTAGAGGTAGCAACATCCTTGACCTGGTCATTACTAACATGGGCGGCCATTGCTCTAAACCAGTAGTCAACTCCTCCCTGGCTAGATCTGACCACAAACTAATCACCTTGGAAATCCATATCCCTCCCACCCCCACCCTCGCAAAGGTAACCACCATGAAAAACTTCTCCAAAGCTAACTTTGGGCTCCAAAAAACAGAGGTCGCTAACTTCACGGCACCCATGCAAATGGAGATCAGTTGCATGACCGCCGAATCATACACCAATGCACTGTACAAACACGTACACAAATGCATGGATCTTGCCATACCTAATAGAACCAAGGTGCTCTCCTCCAAAAAAAGGAAGCCAATCTGTTGGCCCCCTGCCATAAACAAACTCTACAACAGAAGGAGGAAACTGATGTGGAATAAGGTGAAGTTCCAAGACTGGAAAAACTCCCTTATCAGCCTCAATAAAAAGTTGAGATCCCTCATCAAATCCTCTAAAGCTAGTTATGAAAACAGAATTGCAGCAGATAGCAAAGACAACCACAAGGCCTTCTATAGTTATGTAAAGAATCTCCACAGCAATACCCAGATTTGATCTGAGCTACTGCACAATGGAACCTCCTATACTGAGCCAGCAGATATTGCCAATATACTCGCTGACAGATTCAGTGCCAACTTTACCCCCCCAAGGGACTAGTAACAATACCAGTAGATTGCCAGGCAGCCAGTATTACTGCCGCACAGGTTCAAACAGCACTGTCCAAGGCCAAGAATACAGCTTCTATGGGACCTGACAATATCTATGGCTGTATTCTACATGAACTACAGAGTGAACTGGCACCTCACCCTGTTCAATCACAGCCTCACCTTTGGCTTTGTCCCTATCAAATGGTGCACTGCTACAGTCATCCCTCTCCACAAAGGAGGAGCAACTACATACCCCAGGAACTATCACCCCATTAGCCTGACTAGTCTGATACGCAAAGCTATGGAACGCATCATCATGGACCTAATAAACAAGGAAATAGGGAATCTCCAAACTCTGGAACCCACACAGTTTGGTTTTGTGAAGGGTAGACCATGCCTGCTCAACTTCTTTGAGTCAGTCACCAGAGCTGTGGATGAAGGCAAGGTGGTTCATACAGCTTACCTTGATCTGGCCAAGGCCTTTGACACCATTCCCCACTCAAGAATCTAAGCTAGGCATCAACTCCTATATCACTGGTGGGTTGCAATGGCTCACAGGTAGAACCCACAGTGTGAAAGTGACTGTCTTCAAGTCAGATTGCTGACTAGTCACAAGTGGAGTCCCACAACGTTCGGTCCTGGGTCCTCTCCTGTTTGGTATCTACTTCTCTGAAGTCCATGCCAACATGAAGGGACACTGGCTGACAAAAGTTCACAGATGATTGCAAGTTGGGAGCTATTATCAACTCCCCAAGTGATGTTGACATCCTACAGAAAGGCCTCACTGAGACCAACGACAGGTGTCAGAACCATGACCTTAAGCTCAATGCCAAAAATGTGTCGTCATCCCCTTTGCAAAAAAAAAAATGGTTGTCATGAATTATCACATCGAAGGTAGTCCACTGAACACAGAAGGCATTATAAGAGATCTGGAAACACAGGTTGACAGCAACCTCTCTTTTGACCACCACATTGCCACTGTGGTCAGAAAGTCCTTCTATGTGACACAGCTCATTACTAAGGGTTTTGCATCCAGGAAGAAAGAGGTCATTGTCTCCTCTACTCTTCCCTCATTAGGCCAGTCATTGAGTACAATGCCCCATTTGGCATGTACCTCACTAAACACCTGCAACAACTGGAGAGGCTGCAAAAGTACCTCACAAAGGAGGATCCTAGGCCTTAAACATTTGTCCTATATAGACAGACTAAAAAAACTCCAACTATTCTCTGTCTCATATCACCTACTTAGAAGCAATCTCTGCTTGACTTACAAAGCCATGTCTGACCCAGCTCTGTTAGAAATGCTACATCTAAAGTAATCCAAATCCCTCCGCGCCACATGCTCCAGAGACCTCAACATCATTACCTCAATCAACAGAACATGCTGGAGGGACAGGTTCATAACCCAGAGACTGCCCATGCTATGGAACAGACTTCCCATACATGTCAAGCAGAGCACCTCACTAGCCCTCTTCAAGAGAAATCTTGATGAGTGGATGGGAAATAGAAAATTCACCCCAGGGATCACTCCAGTGGCTTTACTTGACAGATGCACTGGGAACTCAGGTCAGGTGGTACGATGTCAGGGTAATCCTATGTGCTAGGCTTGTAATGGCTCCAGGGTCATTAGCCTAGCACACACCTATGAACCTATGAAATGTGCCTAAATCTCTAACAACAATATCAGCTTTGAAGGGGATACAATGTATATGGTAGCAGCATGGTGCTCCTGTCTTTGAAAGGATACTACACTGCACTTTTTTTGTATTTAGCTTAAGGCCATGGTCTAAGCACCGTATGATAGTCCAGTGAGTTTATGATGGCACCAGGTTTGCAATCATCTGCAGATGTGGTCAAACAGAGGGCCTTAACATCAGGAAAATATGTCTCAGACAGGAGTGGCCCAATAAACAAGTCCTGGTAGACACCAATGCTAACAGGCCTTTTGTATGACAATGTACTCCCTATCTTTACTTTCTGGGTTCTGACTCTGAACTAGTTTGCTATCTAATAAGGAACATAGAGGTTTACATTTACTTTGTGTAACTTATTTATGATGTCTGTGTGAAATGTTTTCAACGGCATTAGTAATTTCAAGGGATGTCTTCATCCAAGCATCAGCAACTTTTCCTAAGTCAACCAGGTTAAGCAGAAGACAAGCCCTATCTTTCATGAATCCATAATGATTGGGTCAAGAGAAAGCAAGCTCCCAATATCAGAGTTTATGTTAATAATAATGCATTCCAATGTTTTGCGCTTAAGACTTGTGAGTCTTGTGGGTCATTAATTTCCAAGATCTGTGGTGAGACCTCTTTATAAAGGAGAATGACTACAGTTGTTTTCCCTGCATCAGACACAAAGTGAGATGAGACTCTGAGGTTAAACAGATTGTGAAGTGGGTCAGAGAAACAATGTTTCATACTGGTAAAGAAGTGCCCCAACACACTATTAGACCACATTAAGCTAGTGTTTTTAATTCTTGAAAGAGCATTAAGGACTTACACTGGGGAGACTTTTGGGAGGGTCTTGCATGGGGTCAAGGTTAAGAAGGCAAGGTGGAGATAGAAGGATAACTAAAATTGCCTGCTAGTATGCCAGCTATATACTTAGGGGATGAGTAGGTAGTGTCATTATTTATCACCGCTAAGCATTGCTGGGTATTATTTCTGAGCTTCCTGACATAATTTAAGAAAGACTTGTGGCTGTCCTTGAAAGATACAGCAATTTACATTTCATTAGTACTCCTAGCAGGGAAAAATACAATTTGACCCAGTGAGATTGAAGTCTAAAAAGCACTGAACACATTTGTTGTTGTAGTCTTAGTACTCCAATTAATACACAGATAATTGATATCCCCCAAAAATAGTGTTAGGCTCAATTTTGAGGGAATCAGATTGGTTTAGATATACCTAAACCTGATCTTAGTTATGGGTTACATAAAAGGTGCTTCTTAGTCAGGAAAGATGACCTACAGGGTCTAGCTTATAGTTGCCAGGATATAAAGAGTTTGACCCCATTACTTAACCACATAAGTCTTGAAGCATCGGAGTAACAAAAGAAAATGGATATACTACAATGGGATGCATGGACACCCTTAGTAGAGGGTCTGAATGAACGATGAGGGTTGAACCCTGGTAAGGAAGGTGTGCTATCAGAGTGCTGAAACCATATTTAGGCAATGTCACAGACAAATACCAGTATTTTCTAATATCAGGACAGCTTCTAGGAGGGTAGTTTCCTGCTGACATTTGTAGTTGTATGAAGGACTACCTTTATAGTGCCAGTTTGGTTTTGTTAGGTCTGCATGTGAAGCAGGTTTACTTTGCCTAAAAAAGACACAGTAGGAGTGTTGAAAGTTTTTCCCAGTAAATAAAAGTCTTGAGGTGAAAGGTGCAGTTCATCCCTGGTGAAGCAGGTAGGACCATCAGCCATCTCCCTCTAGGCTGACACACACTGGACATCCTTGAAATTATATCAAATTCCTGTTAAAGTTAATCACTTTTCTGTTTAGACTGGGGCATCATTTCTGTAGAAGGCAGGATGATGCTGAAGACTAGTTGCATACCCCCCAGATGCATACCTGGAGAGTTCAGTCATGTATTTCTTCATGTAGTAGTACTGAGATGCGCTTCCCAAGTCATTCACACCTGCCTGAACAACCAAGTCGTAAGTGTATCTGGGATGATGTGACTTGAGTGACCTATTCGTCTGCTTTAGCCTGGCTCCTGAGAGGCAGCTCGCCATCACCTTAGCTGTAGCCTAGGGTTTGCTTCAAGTAAATCTACTTGTGTAGCTTGAGGCCAGTGTCCTTTTGTAAGCATACTTCTGCTCATATTTTATTTATTTGTATTTTATTTCTGATGACTATACCTTTAGAAACTTTATATCCTTGTCTCTCAAGCTAGTTTTTCACTATGTTTTTCTGATTGTTTCTCTGACTTCATCTTGACCAGGGTCCTAGCCCCACTCCGTTCGCCCTCGCTATGATCGGGCTCACTTTGCTTCCCTACCCTACCCCCATTCTCACCCACCCCATTACAATTACCTTTATACCTAGCTATCCCTCCCCTTCCTGTCCCACTAGCCACTACAATTCTACTTCCTGCCTATTGCCACAACCACCTTACTAATCTGTCAATCTTGTCAACACCACTTCCTCTATACCACTGTCTCTACCTACTCTATCTGACCATATTTTATTCCAACATGTATAATTTCTAATATCTTCTACACTACTCCTTATTCTATCTCTACCACTTACCACTCCAATCTCTCTGACCCACTCCTATGTTCACCAAAGTCTCACTCATACAACATATATCCAACTACTTCATATTTTACTATCTTCCCTAATCTCTTTACTACCGCTACCTCAAGTTTATATAAACTATCCATAATACAGGTTTCTAAACCTTCCCACAAAGCTAAGTCAAAACTATACAAACTCCATCTAACATCTACTACACATTCTCTTCTCACTAAAAACCTACTTTGTTCTGGAAATATCCATCCCAACCCTGGCCATTCTTCTCTCCCCAAAACTACCTCTACAATGCCCTCATCTTACTCCTCTAACAGTCATCAACCTCCATCACAACAATCATCTCCATCCAAATACTTGACTATTTACTCATTGAATATTCAGAGTCTAACAAGTAAAGTTACTGAGCTGCACTCATGGATGCCTCTCAATACCCCTCACATCCTCTCCCTATCTGAAACCTGGCTCAAGCCACAAATCTCAAATAGTGAAATACTCCCACCAGGTTATAATATCTTCCGATCTGATAGACCTGTAAAAAAGGGGGTGGCGTAGCCATCCTCTACTCAAACAACCTTAACCTCTCACCATAACCTTCCCCAATTCCTGACTTCCTCCCAGCTGAAACATCATTCTTAACTGCCATCTGAATCCCCACAAAAAACTTGCAATTGCCTCTATCTACCTTCCTCCTGGTAACAATCTGCCCATTCTTGAAAACATCCTATCCTGGTACTCCCACAACATACCATGTGAGACACTTATCCTTGGTGATGTCAACATTGATTGGTCCAAACTCTCAACTGACTCCCCCCAACTCAGTATCCACCTACACGGCTTCCACCAACTTATAACATCTCCCACTCGCTTCCATAAAAATTCCACTTCCAGCTCCATCATAGACTGGATCCTTACCAATTCCCCCCACCAATACCACAATCCCACCACCTTACCTGACTCCCTCAGTGATCATCTCCCTACCACCATCCTAAGACAATACTCCCATATTCCAAAACCCCACCTTATCAAAGACTGTCGAAAACTATTGACTTTCAATTCATCCCAATTTAACTCCTTTCTCCACAACATAGATTGGTCCATCCTAAAACACCTCCCCTAAAAGATGCTGTAAGCACTTTCAATATCATCTTCATGAGTACTCTAAACTTCTTAGCTCCCTCTAGGAAGACCAGAGTAAAATCAAATCATGCTCCCTGGTTCTCCAAGGAGATTAGGTCCCTTATGAAACAAAGAGATCATGCTTGGAAAACCTGAACTAAAACTAAACAACCACCTCTTCTTCAAAAATACAGGCAACTGAGGAACCTTGCAAAAAAAACATAAAACTACTGACAAAAAGTTATACTATAGCTCTGCTCAGCTTAACAACAAATCCAATCCTCGAAAATTTTGGTCAATTCTCAACAACATCCTCTATCCTGGAAAACCCTCTAATCCCTCCCCATACCCTAACCCTTCCTTTCAGGAAACAGCTACCCTCCTGAATAAACACTTTATCTCTTCCATCCAAAATTTGGTAACCTCCAAGCCAAACTCTACTTCGACACCCACCCCTCCAAGTCCCACTAACACAACTTTGTTTTCTTTTGAGCCAGTTCCCATTACTTACATCAAATCTCTACTACTCAAGCTAAAACCTTGCTCTCCTTCCACTGACAATCTATCTCCTACATTCCTCAAACTTGCTGCTGACTCAATTGCCTATCCTATATCTATACTAATTAATCTATCTATTCTGGAAACAACTGTCCCCACCCTTTGGAAATCTTTCTTCACTATCCCCCTTCATAAATGTGGAAACTCCACTGACCCCTCAAACTACCAACCTATTGCCATTCTGTCCCCCCTCTCCAAGATATTAGAAAAATGTATTCACTTGCAGCTTCTCAATCACCTCCTCATGCACCACTTACTTACCCCTACCCAACATGGATTTCGTCCTCACCACAGCACCACCACTGCCCTCCTCTCCTTCACTCATATCATTGCAGAGGCCCTAGACAACAATAAACTCATTTCCTGTCTCTTCCTAGATCTCTCCAAAGCCTTTGATACTGTCTCTCATCCCCTACTACTACTATCCAAACTTGCAAATCTCCACCTATCCACCTCCACACTTGCCTGGTTTAATAGTTACCTATCTGGCAGGGAACAATCTGCCAAATGGCTCTCATCCTCCTCACCTTTCCTTCCCATCTCCATTGGTGTTCCCCAAGGCTCCATCTTGGGACCCCTTTTGTTTAACATCTTCACCAATGATGTTTACATCTCATGCAAAGAATCCTCCCTTATTCAGTATGCTGACGACTCCACACTTATATCCATCTCAAATAACATTCCTGACCTACACTCCTTGACCCAACAGGCCCTACTGTCCACTGAACAATGGCTCTTTCATAACCTATTGATCGTAAATCCCAAAAAGACCAAACTCCTACTTTTCCTTCCCCGTTCTCTTTCTCATCAGAAAACCTCCTTTTTTATTACATCTTCTAACAATACAACTAATCAACCCGACACCCACACAAAACTCCTAGGGGTTATTATAGATGACGAACTAAAGTTCAACCTACACATACTCCAATGTATAAAAAAAAAAAAAAACAGAAACTATGTCTGCTATATCAGAACAAAAAATTCCTAACCCCTGAATCTAGACTTACCCTGGGCCAGGAACTCCTACTTTCCTCCCTCTTATATGCTGCCCCAGTTCTTACCAATATCTAGGCCTCCACTCTAAACAAACTCCAACAGACTTACCATAAAATAGCCAGATTCATTACTAACTCCCCATACAACTCACATCACTGCATTTCTTTAAACTCTCTTCAATGGCTTGAACATACCCAATTTCTGCTATTTTATCAATTTCATATGCTACACTTTATTCTTTATAAACCCTCCTTCTGTCCATCTCTATTTTCCTTAGTCTCCATCTACATCCCATCCCGGACCCTCCATACTTCTAACCAACAATTACTTGATATCTACCACCCAAAAAGGTCAGTAGGCAAACTACTCTACAAACACTCCCTTGCCCATGCTTGGAACAAACTTCCCCTTGACTTACGTTCAATCTCCCACATCTCACACTTTAAAAATGAACTAAAAGCTTATTTTCTCAATTCCAGAACCTGCCCTTTCTATGACTCCACCTAGTCTTCCTTCCCTTTATGTACCCTCAAAAGGACCATACTTAGTACCTCATTACACCTCTCTCTCCAATGTGCCGACTATGCAGTTGCATAATTTTATACAAACAAAATGTTTATTGTTGACCTATTGAACTATATCAATGTAAAATTGTTACTTAGCTTCTTTTTAATGCAACTTTAACTTTATGCATGTAACCCAACATATGTGAATATTTTTGCTATAACTGCTATTATATCAATATTGTTTAAAATTGTACTTGTTTAAAAATGTACTACTGGAGATTTTCTCCTCGGGTCTCCACTGAAAATAGGCCACAAGCCCAGTTGGACAAACCCGGTTAACAAATGTCAATAAATAAATAAATAACATATAGTAAGTGGAGTATCTGTGTGTCTTAGTACAGAGCCACCTATGGTTAGGAGATTTATTTGTATTTTGGTTGGTTTAGGAACACAGCTGGGCCAGCATTTCCTTGTTTTTTTTCTGGCCAATCAAGTTTAAATAATCATATTAAATTTCCATCCCCGTTTGACCCCACACTCCTTTGGGAGACTGGTATGATTACTTCTCTAGGAAGTACACACTTCCCTGATTATTACCTCCCTTTATAGTACAGTCAAATTAACTTATCACTAACTACTTCATCCTATATTTCCTATGCAACCTCCAAAGCTTTTTCTACACTCCGCTCCCTGAAATTCTTATGTAACCTTTTAAGTTTCTGCTTCTCTGCATACAAAACCTTATATTTACTCAACTCTCTTTGTAAACCAAATACATACAACTTATTCTGCTTTTTAACATTCACGTTTTTGTTTATAGTACTGTTTTATCTGTCAACAATATACATGTATGTAGCTTATGTATTTTAACTACCAAAATACTATATTGCTATTTTTTATCGTATTATATATTTTTGGAGCTTTTCTCCCCGGGCCTCCGCTGAAAAAAGGCAATTGCTCAGCCGGACGCTCCAGGTCAACAAATGTAAAATAAGTAAAAAATAAATAAATAAGTGTTAGCGATAATAAAATGTGCGGGATACCATTGCGGTGCTGAAGAGTTTGTCAGATTTATCACTCAGAAGCCTTTCAGGTATGATTGCCACCTTTTCAAATGGCCATAGTGGGACATTTTCAGGACACACATCAGATTTTGCAGGCCGACACAAACCCACTGTCAGTACAAAGGATAGAACTTTACTTTTTTGCCTAAATAAAAGCTTATTCTTGTAGCAGTTTAGTTGCTTATCCTGTTTCTTGTAACACGTAGGTATTTTAGATAAAGAAATAACTATTTTATGCAACTA
>NC_056746.1:97156870-97184370 GCF_019279795.1 Protopterus annectens
TTCATTCCATATAACCCATTAATCTGTTATTTTAACATATTTTTTACTTCTATTCTTATAATATCCATATTTATTTTATCCACTTCTTTTATATCTTAAAATAAATCTTCTTTACATAGTTTCCCCATAACTTTTTATTCTTTTACATTTCAAAATGACATGTTCCATTGTTTCTTCTTCTTGACAATTTGACATATTCTATCACTTTTCTTCTTATATGGCATATTTCCTTTTACTGGCAATTTATCTATTGCCAGTCTCCACAAAGACAGATCTTAAAATTCTACTTTCTGATGACACTATTTGCTTCCTATTTTTATAGCTTTAATTTTTTCACCTTTTAGATTTTCCCATTGTTTTACATAGTAATGTTTTTACGTTCTTATACCGTACGTTTCTATACCATCAATATTTATTTTCCCAACAATATTTTTTCTTGGAAATATTTATTTCCTCATTTATACAGTAGTTTTCTCCTTTTTTTTTTTTTTTTTTTACTGTACCCCAAAATTTATCATTTATATTTATACAATTTTGCTACCAATCTCTCATATTTTTCATTTATACACTTTGTACAAATTTAAGGAAGCAGCATATACCACTGGGTTAATTAACCGTAAACCTTCTCCTTCGTTATTTACGTACAACACTCCTGTTGTTACTGGACTTGATCTAGAACCCCACATAAATACAATTATCTGCAATAATTCTTTTTTAAATACTGTTTGCAACATAAATACACTTGCTAAGTGTTTTATTTTCCCACCAGTACTGAATGATGATTTATATATTCTCCAGAAAAGACAGGTTTGATTAATTTCTGTTGTTCTTTTTCCCACTAAATTCTACTTGCATCATTATTTTCAAGTTTTATACCTAACACAGAAGTTTCATTTGTT
This sequence comes from Protopterus annectens, assembly GCF_019279795.1. Taxonomy (NCBI): domain Eukaryota; kingdom Metazoa; phylum Chordata; order Ceratodontiformes; family Protopteridae; genus Protopterus; species Protopterus annectens. The sequence goes on from NC_056746.1 coordinate 97,157,770, forward strand.
GTAAAATATAACCCCCCAGTCTTTTCTGCATCACATAGACCTTTACTTTTTTCTTTATTTAAAGCCATCCCTACCATCTCTAGGCACCCATTTGTGCAAAGTATTTCTTCTTTTATCCAAATTTTGTTTTTTGCAGTTATAATGTCAAGTGCATATGTTAACAGAACTGGAATTCTTAACTCTTCAGGTGTTAAGTAGCCCACCTCCTTCATTTTATAATGTATTTCACATACCATCACATTCATAACTAATGCAAAGAGTATACGCCTCATTGGACATCCTTCACACAGCTCTTCATACGTAGCTCTTGGTTTAACCAGACATTCACAAGTATTTTTACTTTATTATTACTGTATGCTGACTTAACATAATTTCCTAAATTTCTCATTTATATTATATTTCGTTATTTCCGATAAGTGTTCATGTCCAATTGTGTTAAATGCTTTATTAAGGTTTCCTATCATGATTTCCACCTCTTCTTTTCTGTTCATAATATCATCCAGTTTTTCTAATGATCATTAATAATTCTTGACAACCCTTCCCCTTTATACTGTATATGCTATCTTCCATAATATTTTCCATTTTAGTTTCAAATGTCTTTTGTATATATTTTTATAAAGATCTTAATTATTATTATTCAATACTATCTTCCTTCTCCTTTATGAATTTAAGTATTCCAGTACATAATTCTTAAAACCTTCATTTAACAATTCATTCAAAATCATTAATATTTGTTGCCAGTCCCTTAAATTTATACATTTTTTACCCTATTCCATCTGGTTTTGCAGCTAAATCTGTATTTACTCGCCTTAATACTTTATCTAGCTCATTTAAAGAAATCTCGTTTTCCAGCTCTTTATTATCTTTTTTTTTTCTGTTAACCTTTTAATTTCCATTTTTTTCGTTACCTACTTCTTTTTTCTTTAAACATTTATTGTGCAAATTGTACTACACTGTTTGCAATCTTTTCCTGAGTTCTTTCTATTTCTCCTTTTACATTTTTTATTTCTCTCATTATACTACCAGTAACTCAATACTTCATCTCTTTTTCCTTGTAAAAATATCTTTGCTTATATTACAATTCTTGCATTTTTTTTCTTGATTTCTTTCATATAATTCTGTATCTTTGTCAAAGTACTTTGTCGTTATGTTCTAAATCCTCAAATGCATCATTAGAAGTTATTTTATATTTTTCTTTCTCTACTTTTCTCACATCATATTTCCACTGTAAAACAAAAACCTTTTGTTTATATTTTTCCTTAAATACCACTCGCCATTCAGACCAATTTTTATGAAATATTCTCATGATAATAGCATTACTAATCTCTTTCCTTCTTCATTTAATTTTATTCCTTTACCTATTTTAAATATCCCTTTTCCTTTATCTCTAGCCATATTGCAAGATGATCAGAAAATCTTGCTTCAGCTGCCTCCCCTTCTCCTATAACTAAACATTCTGATACTATTAAATAATTTGTTTCAATTCTATACATACCCCTTTTATAAGTTCATGAATTTTTTTCCCCAAAGTTTTAATTTACCACATCTTATAACTTCTTATTTTATGTCATTCTTTTCTTTTTATGCTTGCCTTTTAAATCACAATTAAAATCTCTTGCTATTATACTGTTCATATTTATTACTAGGTAGGGAAAGCTTATGTAATCAGATTTTAGACTTTCTTTACCAGTAGTATAGGCATATAATGTTATAATTCCATACACTTGTTCTTTCCATTGTAAATCCACAATGGTTAATCTTCCATTTTTGCTTACGTTACATGTAATATATTTACTGTATTTCTACAGAATAAGGCTGTTTCAGAATATCTCTCATTTCCCAAATTTCAGATTATCTCCCCATAGTTTTTCTGTATTCTTTCTTCATTTTAAAAAGCAGTCTTATGTCTTCTGTATTACACCTCTCCAAAGTCCCTATTCTTAATATTATTCACATTTACACAAATCACTCTAAAATTCCCATTTTCCCTTTTCCTTAAATTCATCGTTTCGTAAGTGTAGCTAATTACTAGGCTAGCATTTTTATTAGTCCATTGTAAGTCTAGCCAATTTCTTTCCCCAAGCTAAGAATCAAAACACTGTACCTTGTGACTGAGTCAAACACTTTAACCATTATATCAAGCTCCAATCATAGGATTATCGGAAGTTACTAGGCTATTGGCCCTGAGGCCCTTACAAGCCTAGCCAGAATTTAACCCATGTTCCAACAAGTCAGCACCCTATGCCACTGTCCAGCAGGGACACAGGTGGAATACCAGGGGTGTATTTTCTGTTCCCCATCCAGTTATCCAGGTTGCGCATAAAAAGGGTTAATGAGGTACTCTGTTTGACGTTGAGACGGAGTCTATTTCACAAAAGGGACACATCTTTGGGGACATCACTCTTCCCAAAGGGGATGATGATGCATTTTTTGGAATTCAGTTTGAGGCCATGTTTCTGGCATCAGTCATTTGTTCAGGTGAGACCCTCTTGGAGGATGTCCATATCACTAGGGGAATTGATGACACCACCCAGCTTGCAGTCATCTGCAAACTTGGTCAGCCATATCCCATTGGTTTTGGCCTGCACCCTATAATATCCCAAACAACAGAGGCCCCAAGACCGATTCCTGGGGTACACCCTCGTAATGGATCTACTGCTTGAGGTGGCTTCCCCTCTCTTGACTTCAAATCAGTGAGCCAGTTTGCTACCCATCTGGCAATGTATGGATTGATGCCTAGTTGACAGTTTATCTATTATACCTGAATGGGGAATAGTATTGAAAGATTTGGCCAGGTCAAGGTAGGCAGTGTGCACTGTCTTCCCTTATCCATGGCCTTGGTGACTGTCTCAAAGAAGTCAACCAAATTTAACAGGCATGACCTCCCCCTGACGAAACCAAACTGTGTGGGATCAAGTGTCTGAAGGTTGCCAATGTCCTTGTTAATGAGGTCCATGATAATCTGCTCCATGGCCTTGCAGATCAGGCTAGTTAGGCTGATGGGTCTATAATTTCCTAGATCGGTGGATGCTCCACCTTTGTGCAGAGGGATGACAGTGGCCGTCCTCCACTCGGCTTGGACAAAGCCAGTACTTAGGCTTTGGTTAAATAGGGTGCCTAATGGTGCTGCAAGTTCCTGCCTGAGTTCATGTAGGATGCAGCCTGGGATGTTATCAGGTGCCATGGAAGCTGAATTTTTTTGCCATGGAAAGAGCAGTGAGGACTTGCTCCTTAGAGATAAGGGGAGAGGGACAGGTAGTGGGGATGTCCTGTTTTACTGATGAGGGGACAAATGGGTGAAGTTTTCGCTAAACCTGTCTAGCAACAGGTTGGCTATATCTGTGGCGTTTGTGTATGTGGTGTCCTTGACTACCAGTTCTGAGCAGATCTGGGTGCTTCCCTTGAGATTGCAGACATATGTGAAGAAGGACTTATGATTGTCTTTAGTAGATGTGGCTAGTTTGGACTCAGTTTGCTTTGGAGGATTTCACTAGTGCTCTTATTTGCTTGCTCAGGCTAAGGAGAGATTGCTTCCAGTTAGGCACCTGCTTATTCTTGCTCCTGGACAACAATTTTTTTCCTTTAATTATAGAGTTTATTTATTGCAGACGTTCACCAGACAGGTTTACTCTTCCTTGAGGAGGATGATTTCATTCTGTTGGGCATTCTTGATGTAGGTTTAGATATATGTCCCAGTTCCTATGGAAGGGAGGGGACTGTGAAGCTGTTTATACTTTCCCTCAGGAGGTTGTAATCAGCTTTGGAGAAGTTTTTTTTTGTTTGACCCTAGTTGGGGGGTGGGTAGGGGGATATGGTGACTTTCAAAGTGACCGCTTTGTGGTTGGATCTTACCAGGGATGATGACACTGTAAGGATGCTGCAGTGGTTACTCATGTTGGTTAATACCAAGTCCAAGATGTTTTCACCTCTTGCGGTGGTGTCGACCAACTGGTCCAAGGCATTTGCATTGACGAAATCAATGAATCTCTGGGCATTTGTGTTTTGGCATGACTATTTCTTCCAAACTTATAGTTGGATAGTTAAAGTTGCCCAGGATCAGGGTAAAGGGTTGAATCATGATAGATTTGAAGAGGTCCAGATAGATGGAGTGGGCATCTTGAGTCAAAGTTGGGGGCCTGTAGCTAGCTATGATTTGAATAGGGGTCTTTTCAGTTGTTAACTGCACCTGGAGTGTCTCCTGTGCATCATACTGTTTAACCAACCTGGAGGTGTGTATGTCTTTTATATGTATTGCAACTCTGCCTCCTTTTGCTTTGCTACCCATGGTTTAGGGTCTAAATGTATGATAGGATGAGTAACCTGGTATGGCTGGGGTGCTCTCCGCAGCTTTGAACCAGGTTTTTGTGACTGCACAAATGTCAGAATCTTCCAGGGTTAATAATGCTTGCAACAATTGCAGTTTCTTATTTAGACTCCTAGCATTTAGCAGAATGGCCTTTAGTTTGCGTTTTGATGAAATTTTCATGTTGGTAGTTTTGACCTCATGGCTTTGCCTAAAAAAGGTACTATTGGGAGAGTCAAGAGCCTTTGCCAGGAGCCTGAAGCCCAAGGGAGACGGATGGAAGCCATCTCTGGCAAAGCATCGTGGTTTGTCAATCATGTCTTCATTGGATCCCCTTGGAATGACTTCAGAAACTAAGCCAATTGTTAGTCAATCATTTTCTGTTTGTATTGCGGCATCATTCTGGGTGACGGTAGAATGCTGCTTAAGGCTAGGAACATACCTGCCTGGGACACACATTCAGCGGGCTCTATCATTTCTCTCTTCATGTAGTCCTGAGAGGTACGTCTCAAGACGTTCACGCCAACACTATGACAGAGTCATAACAGTAGCTTTTGTTGAGAGACTTGAGTGCATGGGTGATACGGTGAATTCTGGCACCAGACAAACAACCATGACTTTCTCCTTATCCAGCCTGGTGAGGGTACATCTGTGGGTCTCACAATGGAGTCTCCTATGACTAATATGTTGGGTCTGTGTTTAGACCTTAGCGGCTGTGAGACACAGGTGTGCAGTGGAGTTCGCATGTGTTTTTGTCTCTGAGGTCTCTTCTGTTTGGGTATGTTTTTGTTGAGGACCTCCATATATGTGAGTGTGTGTTGCATAAGTGTGGATGGTGGTTGAGGTGTGATGTTTATGTTGATAACCTTCTCAGTACCAGATATACTGGCTTGCAAGAGAGAGTGAGACATTGGCTCTAGGATCTTAATGTAACTGCATCTCTTACAAATTGTGTTCCTAGGTGGTAGTAGTAGAGGGCTGTCTGTGTACATGAGGCAGTTGCTACACTGTCTCAGGATGCCCATATCAACCAAACTGGCAGAAGAAAGTGTAGGAAATTGGCCATCCATATTTGTCAGATTTCTTTGGTCTCTCTCCTCCAGTTTCTAAGAGGGTAAAGGGTGGAAAGTTTAAGAGTAGTACTACTAGGTGATCACACAAGTACTATTAAGGGAGAATTTGTCGCTGGAATCCCTCACAAAGGGTTAAAAATAGTGCAGCTGCAGCTCTGGATGAAGCAAACGTATCAGACTATGCTACTCACTTTAAGGGTTAAGAAAACAGTAAAGAAACTCATATTAACCACTACAGACAAAAAACAGAACTCACAGTATGAAAAAAAAACAGTTAAACAGTAATGAAATGCAGTAAAATGCAATTAAACCGTAATGATTTGCAGTATGTAACAATGAAATACAGTTAATCAGAGAATTTGCTGTAAAACAGTGTAAATGTGATAAATTAACTCACAATCACAACAGCGAAAAGCAGCTCAAATGAAGTATAAGGCTACCAACAAGCAGTAGCAAATACAGCAAACTAACTGCAGTTGAACACCTAAATACAAGCAAAATGAAGTAGGAAAGGGCACAAGTTTTGTAAGTAGAAAGTGAGGAGAAAGAAGGTAATTCAAGGTTAAGAAGCTAAAGGGTTGGGCCTTCACAGCTGATATCACTACACTCAGTGGAATGAGCTGATGTAATGGGACTGGGGTGAGTGTCCAATTTGAAATGTATAGTAGAGGCGCACTAAACACCAGGAAAAAGATAGATATAACTTTTTACTGATTCATTCCGGTACCACGGCTTTCGCCTTCAAAGGAATAACCATTTCCATCAAATAGCTGCTCATATGCTCATACATCATCAATTTTAAAATTGCTTTCAACCAATGATCTTTGTACATCCATTAAAACAGTATCAAAACACTTAAAGTGCCCCTTCCATATTGCCGGTATGAACATATAAACCATGCATAAAAACACATGTTCCTTCATGGATTAAACAAATACAGAATTGTTGCCCTTCATTGTATTTGTGTATGTTCTGCAAGTCTTTTTTCCACAAGGGAGAGGATTATGGCAGCGGATGTTTCCCGTTTTAATTGTGCGGACATTTGGAAAGAAAGTGATTCCAGGTTGGTGGAGAGGGATCCGCTATCAACGGGTGAGACTAGCTCCAATGGAGTGGATTTTTTGAAATTTGAGAAACTGCTTACGAAAGAGGTAACTTTTTATATTATGACATAAAATTGTTGGAAAAGTATTTGGCATTAGATCGAACACCCAGGGGCCTTAGAATAAATAAATTGCCCGCCTTTGACTTTATGGAGGACGAAATTGATTTGTTGAATGAGTGGAATGCTGCCTCATTGGCTTGCACGACAGTTTGGGTGAGCGTGCTAGTCAAGCGCAATTTGAAGCAGCAGGAGAAATTGAGAGCTGAGATCCTAAGAGTCCAGGTAGAGCTGTCGGAGAAGGTTTCTAACGTGGTATTTGAAAATCAAGTGAAATAAATGAAGGAGAGGGTCGAGGAGGCAGTTACAGATCAAAAGAAGGGGAAGTTACAAAAGGATATGAAAGACTATCAGAATAACATCATCACTTCTTGGCAGCGAAAAGAACCAAGAGGAAGACAGAAAAACAGACGTATGAGCAGCAGAGACTTTCGCGACTCTTCTGTATCATCCGGGGGCATGGCCTCTGGTAGCAGTAAAAAAAAGCGTATCCTTCGAGGAGCTCAATGAGGAGTCAGAGGTTTCAGTGCTAAAAAAGAGAATTCAGGAGGTGGCAAAGGCCGTGGGCAAGGATGGAAGAGAGGTTCCATTGACGACAATGCCAGGCAGATGGAGGGGAGTCAACAGAGCCGTAACAACAGGAATAGGAGCAGGAGGAGGAGGTACTAAGAAAGCTTCACATGTTTTGGACTGTGTAGAGACTATCATTGCGCCAAAGGGTATCATAGAGGGACAGAATGACAATTTGAAAATAATGTCCCAAATTTATCCCTACTTGTTTTCCAAGCTTGTCGAATGTGTTCATGGACATTTCTAGATTTTGCCGTAAGTTGCATTTAAAGGTATTTTTTGAAAACAAACAAGGTATAACTAGTAAATGCAATGTTGAGCATACTGTTATGAGTGAGGTGGATGAAAATTCAGGGGAGCATGTTCTGGACAAGGCCACTGTCCTGTGTGAGGATGATCCATTATTAAATGTTTCTATTTATGATTATGAAGTGGGAGAAAGATCACAGCCCAGAGAGAATGAAGTCGGTGAATTTTTCACTGGCTATGGGAAAATGGTTTTACCTTCTGTACCTTACTGTAGTGCCTTTATGCCACCTAAGTTATCAGCCAACATAATTATGTTTGAAAACGTGTTATGTAAACAAGCAGAGGTGGAATATGACAAATTTAAAAAACATGTTGGGCCCTATAATTTATCAAAAGATCAATAGGGGGCACTACAATGTTTGTGGGAATGTAATGGTGAATACATTTTCACGCAGGCGGACAAGGGAGGCAACTGGGTGATTTATGCATATCACACAGTACAACAACATGGCTCTCACATTATTAGAGGACCAGTCAGTGTATATTAAGCTGGATAGGAATCCAGTGAGGGAATTTAATGAAACGCTATTGGAAATATTAGAAAGAGGGGAGAGACTGGGTTTTTTGAATGCAGCTGATGTTCAAAAACTGTACATCAAACGTCCAAGAGATGCATTGTTTAAAATGATTCCCAAGGTACATAAATGTATGAGCAATCCTCCAGGAAGACCAATAGTGTCGGGAAAGGAGGCCTTTCGACAAAATGTCGGGCTATTTTTGGACTTTCATTTGAAGGGTCATTTAAGTAAGGTCAGTTCCCACATCAAGAATGGAATCATGCTGTCTAACATGTTAGGTGGCCTTGAGTGGTCTTCGGACGACTACTGGGCAAGTGCGGATGTAAAATTGCTATACAAGAACATAACACATATGTGGGGCCTGGAAACTATTGAGAAGACATTAGGGGAGGGTCCTCGAACAGATTTCTTAATTCGCCTGTTGAAGTTCTCATTAACACACAATTGCTTCAAGTTTAATAATACTTATTACTTGCAAAGGGAAAGAACGGCAATGGGGGCGACTTTCACCTCAGTGTATGCTATCTCATTTATGGATTTTTTTTGAGAAAACTAAAATCTTCAACACTGCGTTTTACAAGAATAGAGTAGTATGTTTTAAAAGTTATATAGACAATGTAATTTTTGTTTGTAAGGGGGAAGTGGAGGAGTTAGAAGGGTTTATACAAGGGTTAGAAAAGAATGAATATGGCCTTGGGCCTAGGTGGGACTTTTAAATGTGGGAGGTGTGGACAATGCCCCTATATATTGGACACTGATTCCATTAGAGTCAGGAACTTTGGTAGAATTACTACTAATAAGAAGTGTTATTGTTACACCAAGGGAGTGGTGTATATTGCAGCCTGTATGCTATGTGAGGGCTACTATGTGGGGAGACAGTCAGATCCCTCAGACAAAGAATATATTAACACAACTATGATATACTAAAAAATAAAGAAACCAATGCTTTATTTAAGCATATAAAGGTACACCCGACACATTATTTTAAATTTTTTGTACTTGAACAAGTAGATCTGGGTCTACGAGGGTGGCCCGACGATGACTTCCTTGAATATTTAGAGCTCAAGTGGCAGATCAAATTAAATGCATGTCAACCACCTGGGCTCCATGACAAGTTATCCATTAGTTCTGTATTAAAACTAAAATCAGCTTTTTTATGTGATTTTATTCAGGATCTGTGTTTTAAATCATACTTCAATACATAATACATTAATGTCTTTGTGGTTGGTAGGTGGCAATTGGTGTGTTGTAGTGGGCAGTTACTGTGATTATGTGTTACCATCTTTTTAAACTGCTTAATTATTTTACAGGAAATGATGTTTGCTTTGTCAACCAATGGCTGTAAGGGTTAGAGTATTTAAATATGGCATTTTTTGTATGTTCTTGTTCTGATGAAGTCTTGTGATTTTGATGAAAGCGCTTTAACTTTTTTCAGTACGTTTTCTGGATTTAGTGTTGCAGTGTTCCTTTGGTGATCCTCTTCATATATTTTTTACATGGCCTTGGGTTTACATTTAAAACAAGTAGGACATCCATCCAGTACCTGGACTTGGAATTTTATGTGGATGACAAATTTCTAATAGCGTTTAGACCTCATAAAAAAATACACCGCAGTTAATAATTTTTTAACTGCCAATAGCATGCATGCCCCCCCATCTTTTGGATTCTCTACCCTATGGTGAATTTTTACGGTTAGCGAATAACACATCTGACTAGAAGGATTTATTCAATGAATTTAGGGTAGTGATAGAGTGACTTCTTAGTAGGGGGTATAAAAACAGTATTCTGACGTCAGCAGAAAACAGAGTTAAAAAAGGCACATGAGACAGGACTTGGAGAGAGTGGAACCCCCATGCATAGGGAAAAGGAGCTGACTAGGGTGGAAACGCATGACCCCTTATTTTTTGTAAACAAATTTTCTCTATTTTCTGACATTTTGAAACAACTGATAAATAGGTATTGGCCCATTGTCCTTGGTGATGAAAAATATGGGGACATTTTTCCACACAGGGTTACCTTCTCATATGGAAGGTTTAAAAATTTAAAGGAATTATTATGTATGAGGAAACTGAGTCCTGCCTTTGACAGGAAGGGCAGTTTTCCCTGCGGCAGATGTATGGTTTGTAGGAACATCAGGATTTTGGATGGGGAGAATATTAATGGGAAAACATGCTATGGACCTATATAATTGTGACCCAAAGGGAGTTGTGTACATAATTGGATGCAGTTGTACACCCACCAAATGGTATATTGGGCAGACCAAAAGATCTATAAAGAGGAGAATGATGGAACGTTGGGGTGATATCAGGAGAGCTAGAGTGGAGAGGCCTGTGGCAGATCATTTTATACGAAAACATGGGGGTTCTAAAGAGTCTTTCTTTTTTAGTGTGCTAGCCAAACCTTTCTTTTTTAGTGTGCTAGCCAAACCAAGATTAAACAGTGGGGATATTTTGGTAGACAGGTTACTTCAGTTGGAGTCCAAATGCATTATAAATTACAGAACACTTTGTCCCAGGGGATTGAATTTAGAATTGAATTTGAACTCTCAGTTCTGTTAGGACAAAGTTATGTTCTGATATAACAATTCTGTTTCCCAGTGAACAACATGGTGTTAAAGCAGTTAAATATTAATAATATCAATCATATTGAGGCACGTAGAAATCATTCATGAATGCTTTCTCCTGTCCTTTATGGTCAGTCAGTGGAATTTCTTGGGTGTCTGAGACATTGGGGCATTTGTATAATCAGAGCACATATACAATGAAGGGCAACAATTTTGTATATGTTTAATCCATGAAGGGACATGTGTTTTTATGCATGGTTTATATGTTCATACAGGCAATATAGAAGGGGCACTTTAAGTGTTTTGATACTGTTTTAATGGATGTATAAAGATCATTGGTTGAAAGCAATTCTAAAATTGATGATGGATGAGCATATGAGCAGCTGTTTGATGGAAATGGTTATTCCTTTGAAGGCGAACGCCATGGTACCGGAATGCATCAGTAAAAAGTTATATCTATCTTTTTCCTGGTGTTTGGTGTGTTTCTTTTGGATTATTTGGAACTTTGGATGTGTGTATGTTCTGTATAGTAAAGGTGGACAACTCCAAAGCCACCAAGCTTCATAGGTAAGGATTGAATTCACTAGGCCTAAAAAACAGTTGCACAGTTAAAACAGATGTGCTACAAATATTGTTTTATCAGAAGTGCAGAAACAGTTGAAAATAAGCAACTTATCGTTTGTAGTGTCTAAGCATAAAACAGCAAAGCAAGGGCAGAAGGCCTAACACACTGCAGTTTCTAGCAAATAAGTACAAACTGGTTTAAACACTAGCTATTTAAGGCAGACAAACAATTTTGAGAAGGCCCATACCTCCTTCACAGTGGGGAATAATATAGTCTTGGTATGCAATGATTTTTATAAATCATTTGATAATCACGAAGCATCCTTCTTATTTTCTGCCCAACCAATCCATCGCCTTTTGGGGCCAGTCAGTCACTCCAAAATTGTAAGATAGGACAAGAAGAGCAAATTGGTGTATAGGCTGACCTTTGTTCCTATATGTTAGCACTGTTTACAGTATTAATTTTAGTCTAAAATATTCCTTACTAAGTTTTATTTGCATTTGCTCAAGCTCTTTTACATCACATTCTTGTCCCAAGCAGATGTTTTCCTGGTGCTGCAGTTTTCCTGCTTTAAATGTTGCTTTTGCACTTTTGTCAAGACCAAATGACATTCTTATATCATCAGAAAAAGTTTTTTGTTTTTATTTGGCATTTGGTTACAGGGAACATCTGACTGGGTGGGTAACCCATTTTCAGAGGAGGCCCTGGAAGAAAAGTTTGAAGTAACTATACAATACTGTATTTATTACAGTAGAATGCTATACACAGATGTAGAAGAGAAACAGAACTAGTCATAGCTGAAGATTCAGTGGTAGATAAGCATTTGTTTCTAATACAGTTACATTGAAGGTATAATTCTGCTCTGTGTTTTGACCACTTGCAATTGTGCTTTCAGTTACTCATCTGATGAACTATATAGTTTTAAGTCATCCACAAAACAGAAGATGAGAAATCTTTATACAGATTGATAATACTTAATCTGAAATGCTCTGAAATGTGTTTTTTTCATGCACTTGTGGGCCCTGTACACTGCGCGGCGCTCGTACTAATATCTGTGCGTAAGTGTGCCTGCTGCTCACTGCTGACTGATACCTTTATAGCTGTGTCTTTAATTTCATTGTGAAAATGTCTAATAGAGCTGCAGATACTCCAATGGGTAACACTGAGGAAAAGAAAATGGAGCATCAGTCGTTATCAATAATGCAGAAGGTGGAGTTATTGCAGAAGCTTGATCGTGGTGTGTCTGTGTGGAGACTTACTGAAGACTATGGTGTCGGAACTACCATTGTGTATGATTTAAAGAAGCAGAAAGACAAGTTACTCAAGTTTTATAGTGACCGTGATGACCATAAACTAATAAAAGGTGGGAAAACACTGCAAAAGGGAAAAAATGAAGACCTTGACCCTGTGTTGATGGAGTGAATTCAGCAAGAAAGGATTGTAGGAACATACTAGGCTAATGGCCCTAGGGCCCTTACAAGCCTAACCAAGTTCTATCTTTATTTCCACAATCGGCACCTATTGTCACTGTCCAAGAGGGACACAGGTGGAACTCTTGGGGTGAATTTACAGTTACCCAGCCAGTCGTCCAGATTGCGTTTGAAGAGGGCCAATGAGGTGCTCTGTTTGACATGAAGTGGGAGTCTGTTCCAAAGATGTGGTAGAGACAAATCTGTCCCTCAAGCAGGTTCTATTAATGTCACATACCAGGTTAAGGTCTTTAGAGCAAGTAACCCATGTACCATTTCACTTGCATGCAGCATTTGCATTAAGCAGGGTCAGAGTTTGCCTTGTATGCAAGGCAGAGGTAACCTCTGAGTAGTCTGTAATAAACAGAATAAAGTAACAGTGATTTCAGGTGATCCACGTACGACAGATGCTGAAGACCTAGAATTGTCCTGAGGAACCTTTGTGATCTCTCCTGTTGCTGGAGATGCTTGGAAAGGTATATACCAAAAGGGGCACAGTACTCCATTATTGCCCTGATGAGGGAAGAATACAGGGAGGTTATAACTTCTTTTTTTTTTCTGGAGGCAGTGCCCTTACTTATGAGATGAGCAATATAGAATGCCCTTCTTACCTCTGTGGAGACATGGTGGTCAAAGGTAAGGTTGCTGTCAATCTGTGTGCCCAGGTCTCTCACCGCCGAGTGCATACTTAAGGTGGTGCTGTTGATGTGGTGGTTAGCAGGAACATCGCTCTTACCAAAATGGATGGTAATACATTGTTTGCATTGAGTTTAAGGCCATGACTTTGGCACCAATCATTTGTTTTTGTAAGACCCTCTTGTAGGATGTCAACATCATTTGGAGATTCTGTGACCACTCCCAGTTTGCAGTCATCAGCAAACTTTGCCAGCCACACACCTTTAGTTTTTGCTTGTACTTTGGAGAAATAGATTCTGAACAGTAGAGGTCCCAGGACTGATCCCTGTGGAACACCACTGGTTACAAGTCTGCTGTTGGAGTCCCTTATTTTGATTAAAGAAGTGAATGTATGCCACTGACTGGTTTTGTTGCTCATGAAACAAGCAAGATTATATCATGAAGAACTTAAAATTGAAGGTGACTGACAATATTCAGAAGGTTGGTTGCAGAAATTTAAGAAATATAATTATTTAAAATATCTACAAAACTGTGGTGAAAAAGTTTAATTTCATTATGAAGCAGCTTAAAATTGCATTGACGAATGTGCTAGGATAATATCTGACAAAAACCTAAGTCATGAACAAGTGTGCGATGCTGATGAAGCAGCTTTCTACTGGCGTTATTTCCCTAGGGTAACATTAACAATGTCTGACAAGAAAGCGCCAACAGGTTGTGAGGATGCTAAAAGATAGGTTAACGGTTCTTGGGTGTGCCAGTGCTGTAGTCGAATCTGGCAGTAATTGGGAAAAGCAGACATCCAAGATGCCTGAAAGGTGTACGCCACTTACCTATTCATTATTATACAAACAAGAAAGCATGGGTTACCAGAGAAGTGTTTGAGCTCATTGTAAGCATGTTGGGCAGGAAGAAAACTGTACAATGTTATTCCTGGACAACTGCTCTGCACATCCCCCTGCTGAACTTCTGAAAAGTAATGTTTTTGGAATTTACCTGCCCCTGAATGTTGCATCGTAAAATTCACTGGTCACAAGGCTGCAATAACGATCACTGAAGAGCAAGTACAAAAAACATTTTTTAAACTGTATGCTTGCTGCTCTTCAGCATTAAGGATACCATTTACACAGTTGCTTATGCTTTGAAGGAAGTTAAATCGACATTAACTAGTGCTTGGCACAAACTTTGACCTACAGTTATTATTTTTTTATTATTATTTTTTTTTTTCTGTTTCTTTTTTCCACTTTATTCAAAATGATGTGTAATAACAATACTAACTAATTATACAGTTATATATATTTTTATAGATTGTTTTTATGGTTCTTGTACACAGACCTGAAGAAGTCTAAACTGTCTTTCGGCTTTTCCCGGTTAGGGGTCGCCACAGCGGAACTCCGGTCGGCTAATGATTGGCAGTAGATTTTTACGTGCTGGCTTGCCGGGCCTAACGCACAACCTTCAACGAAGGAATGCCCATTCACGCATGTCGACACACACAAACGCTCTAACTGAGAATGGAACATGCAACGTCTAACTGTGAGGTGACAACGCTACCTAAGGTTGATATATTTCCAGCCACGTAGTATATTGTCTTGGATAAAATCACAGACTTAATAATCTACTTAAGTAAGAGGTACCACATCATTATAAATGTTATTTAAAGTACATAAGGGTTATATATTATTATGACAGCTACTAAGTAGGGCAGGACCAGCTCGAATGTCACACTGATGGGGGAAGGGATGTGAATTTAACATGTGTATCAATGACACTTTGTTTTACAGCACAATAAACCACTCCCATGCCTGATAAAAAGTGTATATATATATATATATATATATATATATATATTTAGAACGCTTGTGAGGAAATTATTACTCTATTTTTGTTTTACTTTGATCGCTTGTCTGTGTACTTAATAAAGGATTTTCGACTGGAAACAGACTGCTTGCCTTGCTTGGATTACTTTTGAATACTTAGTAATGCTGTACAATTATATATTTTCTATTATTTTTTGTTTTGTTTTCACTTGACTAGTTTTAAGTTCGCTACTTCTACTACTATTGTCTGATCTGATTAATATACAGTGATTAACTAGAAATATATGGACTGAAAATCTTCCACACAGAGAAGTTTCTTATACTGTTTTGTTTTTGGACCCACTACACTTTAGTGGGTTGTTTTGAGACTTCGGGGATACCACGGAGATTACTTGTTTTTGATGAAAATGACCTGACAAATGAAGACTTTGAAGGATTTTGTGTCACTGCTGATGTTGAGATATCTAACCTTGTAACATAAGTTTATCGTCCACAAGTGTGAACAATTTAAAGGAAGCTGACACAGAAGAAATGTTAAACATTGACAATGATGCACCTGTTGTGCATTCCTTGAGCGATGTAGCAATTGCTGCAATGGCGTTAAATGCAGATGAGCATGAGGACAATAGTGATGATGATGATGACATTGTGAGCACAACTGCAAAAATCCCCTAGACGATATGGTGAAAATGTGCGATCCGATAATTGCAGGCCTTGAACAACATACATTTCTCAGCGAACAACAGATTATGGCAGTTTACTCGGTTAAATAAACGTGCATTTTGAAAAAAAATGAGTTGTTTCAGTTCTTCGTAGCACAACATACAGGGTTTATGCAATGCAGTGTAGTTTCACTGCTATTTTGTCATCCACTACTAGCAGTAAACATTAATTTAAAATTTTGTCTCCTAATTAAGCTGTATTTGTAATTCGTTGTCTGAGGGCCCTCAAATCTGAAAAATTCTGAAATTCAAAACTCTGCTGGTCCCAATGGTTTCAGATTAGAGATTGGCGACCTGTACCTTGTTTTCTGGGAGCCAAATTGTAACTACTACCTAATCTATTAAGTAGAGAGCTTAATGGGTTAAGGGTAAGGCAAAAGAGCAGCAGTGACAGAGTTGCCCTTTGAATTTTTATACCTGTAATAGTAATTTGTATCCTGGCTTAACTGCAAAGTGGTTTGCCACTGTTTCATGGTCACTGTAATAATCGATCAGTGTAGGATGCATCTTGTACATTTTTAAGGAGTCTTTTATCCATGAATGTGGGATACTGTCAGATGCTTTTTTGTAGTGTATCCATGGCATGCCTAGATTCTTCCCCTTTCGTAGTTCTTCATTATGACTTTATTTAACAACAAATGATCCTTTGCTCCATATGACTTTTTTGTTACCCTTTTATTCTATTGCCATGATTGGGCTTTCTTCTAAATGACTATAATCTCTGTTGGCATCAACTCCAGTGTATAGTTTATACGTCGTCGGAAGGCAAGTTATTGGCCTATAGTTTTTAGGGTAGCTTGCTGGTTTGCTGTTAAGTAGGAGTATTGTTTTTCCTGTTGTTAACCAGGTTGGTGTCTATTCGGGGTGTGCATATAAATAGTTCTTACTCATGGCTAAATCTTCATATAAAGATGTTAATACTTTTAGACAGAAGCTAGGTACTGTATCTGAGCTTAGGGTTTTCCAATTAGGAGCTTTTCTTAACTTTGTTTCAATCTCTCTATCAGTTACTTCACTCAGTTTCATATCCTGTACATTTGAACTTCTTTCTTTTACATCTTCTTTCCACTCAGCATTTTTGTTATGTTCCACAGGATCTTCATAGGTCTTTCCCCAAAATGTAACTATTTCTTCTTTTTTAATCTCTGTATCATCAGTGATGTTGCTAGAGAGACCATGCCATTAATTATCGTCAGGCTTACGTTTTTTTTAGCTTAAACAATTTTATTTTAAGCTCAAAAGATTGCATTTTAGTGGTGGTAGGGGTGGATAGTACAGAGGATCATGACAACATAGCCCTGTCCACATTCCTACCTTTATGTTGGTTGGTAGTGGTGGGATTCAAACCCATCTGGGTGCTACAGTTATGCATTTCGCATTGTTTGACAGTGTTGGAATTCAAACTGCATCTGACCGACAGTCTTCTTTACAGTAATCAAGAAATTTGACTGGCAACTTAGGAGATATGTTTTTATTATCTGTAGAGCTCTAACCAGCTTAGTTATTATAGTGCTAAACAGTGAATCCCTGGTATTTCATGTGAATTGCAAAGCTGGAGGTTCTTTTGTATGTGAAAACACTTTTGTTGTGGAGGTAATCAGTGACTCCTTTAAGTAACAAAGTTTCATAGAAAAGGTGAGAAAAGAATGCTAAACTGGCTGCTTATATTTTGGAAAGGAATTTTGAATAGGTTAACTTGAAATGTTCTTGTTGACTGGTTTGTTTTATTTATACACCCGAGATATTTAATTGTCATTTGCTCTACTTTGTCATTATGTTGGAGTGCGTGGTTTGAGTACATTTAGGACAGAAACTCTTCCATTTGGGTTTAGAGAGGGTAAGGAGTACCCCTGAGTTTAATAATTTTTTTAGAGAATTAAAGTTCCTGTAGAGTTGGTCTTGTCCTCCTGAAGAAGAACTGATGAAACTAGATAAGGTGGAATCCTCAAAGTACTGTATTTAAATGAAAGCTACCCACAGTATTTTCACAAAATGGATGATGAAAAGTGACAATAATAGTTGAACCCCTTGTGGAACACCAGCAGATGTAATATAACCACCCTTCCCCGACAATATCATCTCAGTTTATGGACTGGATTAGGTCTTTAAGGTCTGGATCCTGTGTTGCTAGACCTTTGCGCCTTGAGAGAAAAAAAATTAATTTGTCTTAAAGCGACTAAAGTGTATGGAGCAGTAATTTTCAAGTTCTAGGGATGTGCCATCTGTGTGAAGTGATAATTTTACTGTTTGTTTTTAGAATTGTAAGAAGTGTTCTCTAAACATACTTCTGTGTAGTAATATACTTATGGGCTGAACAAAGGCACTTGTACAAGGGTAGGGAAATTTCAAATGGAATTTGTGTGCAGCAGAAGCAGAGGTCATTGGGTTAACGCACAATGTTTGTATTTTAATCATTCATACAGACAAAATGTAATAAACTCTTATGTCCTCTGTGATTGGAGTGTCAGTTTGGTTAAGTGGTAAATATTTAGTGGGATAATATTGAGGTTATGTAAGCTGTGGTCTGATTGTCTTCACCTGTAACAGTTGTGTAGTTGCCTGCACTTGTGCAACGTTGGAGTGTTTATTTGTGTAATAGTCGTTACTGCAGTCATCATGTCGAGCATAACATTTGTAATGTCACTAGCCACCCAAGGATAGCTTAAACCTTATTTCTTCTCCAAAACATTTTTCTGCATATATTGTTCCCACAATTTCCAATTTTTTTATGTAATTTGCTCCTACCCTTTTCTAAAGACACCATTTCCTGTTCTTTTTTATCTCTGTTACTATATTCACTAGTTCGGGTAAACTTGGTTTAGATTTTGATTTGCATTACTTGGTTATTGCTTTTTTTGGCAGGAATTACATTTAACAAGGCCTTACTATGTCTAGGCAGTTAGATCCTGTATTCCAGCTCAAAAAATAATTTCCTTAGTTGCACTCATTTCCTCGCCCAGTATTCCTGACGGAGTACTATACAGGTAAGTTTGAAGTCTGTCTATTCATTACACTCTGAGAGTATATGATCCTCGGTACCTCTTTCTTCCCCATTTCACCTCCAACATTTGTCATCTACCTGAGGAAAACTTCTGTAGAGTCTGCTTGTGGTATAAAAGTATCTATATAAAATTTCCATGCAAAAATCCTAAATCGTCTAGATTTTGTTGTGTATTTAAGAGCCATAAATACTGTTTCTTTGTGAATTGCATATCTGATCTCTCTACCCACTATTTTTCTGACTGATTCCTATAGTTATTGTGCAATATTTTATTTACCCTACTAATTATCTCTTTTTTTAACAGCAGCTTCTGTTTCAGATTCAGTTAAAAATTCAGTGCAGGTCTTTCTTTTAATATTCCCCTCTCCCTATCTCTTTGTATATACTCCGATATCAATCCCTGATAGGGAAAGCTGTCACTAGCCTGCAGTCCAAATATCTTCTTGGCCTCTTCCCATTCTGTTTCCTTTTTCCTGTGATTATTTGTTCCTTATACTTTGGTTCCTTTGCTGTCTTCTTTCAGTAAATTCCAGCCCCCTTGCCTGTTCTCTGTACTCCTAATTGCAGTCATTTCAGTCCTCCCTATCAGCAGAATCTCCATTCCCATGTTGGCTTAGCAGAAAGAATATTAAGAACTACTTTGACTATAATATTCTGTATGACTGCTGTTGTCCTCCTTAAGGATCTGCTCCAAAATCCCGTTCTTTTCTTATTTCTGGAATTACCACCCTGCTTCATCATCACACCTTTCTACTTTGAATTATATAAGAGCCTTAACTGTGCAACGCTGAAGCATCCCTTCAAGTCAATGTAATCCTAAACGTTCTTCTGTTGAGAGGGTTATTTTATCCTACTTGTACACTTGCCATCTTCCCCTGTCCAATAAAATGCTTCATTTCTTTATTAATTACTATCCACAACTTTTCCTCTGGTTGATAACAAAAAATGCCTGACCTGTGCATAAATTTTAAAGGGACAAAAAACATTTTTAATGCATGTATCATGCTATCCATATCCTTTGGCAAAAGCTTCCAGTCTCTGAATTTCTGTATTATCTTTTGTTTATCTCTTCCCACATATGCTTAAGTGCCTTAACATAATCTTTTTAATCCATACACCTAAATACTTCATTTTATCATAGTCCCATAAATATGGGTAATGCTGAACCAATTAATGTGTGGGTACATTGTTTGTAGCTATAACCTTTGTTTTATCTTCATTAATTTTAAATCTCAGAGTGTCTCACAACAGCAAGATGTCAGTTTCTGGTTTTACCAAGTACAAAATAATGTTGTCTGCAAATAAGGCTTACTTTTTGTGTGCTGTACCAATGGTTTAAATATAACACAAAAACAAAGGGGAAAGAGGATACTCTTGCCTGGTTCTTTTGTTCAGACACAGCTCATCAGAGAGGAACCCTCCTTGACTTTTGCCTCCAATCCCTTGTATAGTCTCATTACCTCTTTAACTTTAATATTGTGTCAGAAAATGCAGATGCTTCTATTGCCTTACTCATAAAATCCTATCTTACTCTGTTGAATGCTTTCTCTGCATTAAGACCCACCAACAACAGAGGTGTTTTCTTACATTCTGCTTCCCTCTGGATCATCAGTGTACCGTTTATGTTGTCACATGTTTTCTTCCCATCCACAAAACCGCATTGATCCATATGTTTCAATTTTGGCAACACTTTTGCCATTTTTTTAGCCATTATAGACATGAGCACTTTATAATCCTGGTTTAAAATTGAAATGGGCCTATATGAAGCTGGAACTCACGGGTCTTTACCTTTTGTAGGTATTATAACCACCTGGTTTAAAATTGAAATGGGCCTGTATGAAGCTGGATCTCACAGGTATTTACCTTTTGTAAGTATTATAGCCACAGCAAATTTTCTTCTCAACTGCTGATGCTTCCTGTCCTTTTAAAATACTGTTAAAACCTTCCATATTTTATCACTTTCTTCCCTTTTAGCTTTATAACTTCCATTGGAATGCTGCCTGTCCCTGGAATCTTTCCTATAGCTTAGTTATACCTCACCATTTTATCTCCTCTTCTCCTATCTTAACTTTAATAAGTTAAATAATGTTAATTGTTGAGCCTCCTCTACCTCTAATCTTGGCATATGCAAGTCTTCCATAAATATTTCCATCTGTACGTTTTCTTGATTTCCCATTTCTTTTTATAAAATTTCCAGAATATCTCTACAAAATCTCCTGGTTATTTTTTCTTTATAGGCTCCCTGCATTTGTCCACAACCCTTTCTACTTTCTGTTGCCTAAGTCGTTCTAAACTACTGCATATTACACAGATACTCCCTTATTTTCACGTTGGCATTCTGCAGTTGTGCCTGTTCTTGTTCTGTGAGATTTCCCCTTGTTCCAGAGTTGCCTTGCTTTTAATAAATTGTGTGTGTATATATATATATATATATATATATATATGTGTGTGTGTATACATTGTGTGTGTGTGTGTGTGTATATATATATATATATATATATATATATATATATATATATATACACACACACCTGTATAATCTAATTTGTACAGATACACATACACACACACACACACCTTCTTAGCACCTATAAATTTATTGATCATCCATCTGCCTGTCCAGCACTAAAAAAAACATTCTACACAAAGATGTTTCCAGTTGGTCAATGCAATCCTGTGACCAAAAACTCCTATCATATCTGCTGGGCATTGTCTATACTCATACAAGGTTGCTAAGGCCTGACTCCTTACCTGTATCAGTCAGATCTATACCCTCCTTCCCAACTTTTTAGCAAAAATCTGGCTCTGTTTGTGTTCAAAACCAGGATAAACTGTATCCCTAAATGTGAACAAGTACCTTTTCATTCCGTATACCTCCTTACTTTCCCTTCTTCATTTACTTCCTTTCTGCTATCTAATCCTCTTCACTGAATTTCTCTATAAATACAAGTCTGTTTTTCCCTCACTTAATATTACAATTCGTGTTTGTATTAGGCTAACTTACCTTTAATTTCTCTACAAACTGTCTAAAAATTCTCTAAATATTAAATGATTGATGTATACCTTGTTTCAGTTCTTAACCAATGTGTTTATATTATGTCTAATTTGTTATAATTATTTAATCTGCAGATGTTTTTGTTTTATTGTTGAAGGTTGGAAAATTATTGTTCTTAAAATGTTTTGTAATAATGTGGAGCTTTTCTCCCCGGGGCCTCCTCTGAAAATAAACTTCCACCCAGTCGGACTTTCCTGCTGATGTCAATTAATAAATAAATACTAGATTACAATAGAACTTAACTCTGAATGAAGGTCAGATGAAACCAAATTAACAGAATATAATGCCCTGTTACCTCCTGTGTGTGATACCACTCACATGCAAATTGATAAACACAGATTTGTATTAATACTATAAATTACATAATCTACTCAGCTGTTAGGATTAGAATGTTTTATTTAATAATTAAGGGCTTTGCAATATTTAGTGTCATTTGTTATCCTAGTAAAGTCACATAATGCTCACAGCAGACTAAGAATTATAATGCTGAATACTAAAATGTGACTTGATTGAAACTAACTGAGTGGTAGAATGCAATGATTGATACAAAGGAAAATAAGCGATTTATGCAAGACATTGGCAGCCTTTTTTTCTAGCAGAGTGCCAGAAATCCTGACATCTGATTTGGTAACACAAAAATGCTGGAGGGTGAGGGAAGTCATGCTTCTTATTGTTGGAAGGCACGTTTGTGTACGTTTTCCAATCTACTGACGTGTGTAAGAAATTCTGACAGAAAAGTGAAAATGCATGGTGCGCACTGAGTAAAATGACACTGTCTTTGTTTGACAATGTGTTTTGCAACATAACCTAAACTGTTTTCTTTTTGTCTTTTTTCAGTTATGCACTATGCAGTAAAATCGAACCGTTTTATAAAGGAGGAAAAGTGCAGGTAGGCCGAAGGCATTTGGTTTGTTAAACAGTAGACAGAGTGGTGTATACAGGTGATATACAGGTGATATACAGATAATATACAGGTGATATACAGGCTCCCTTTCCATTCAATGTTCCTTTTTATGCCAGTTAATAAATAACTTTATGCTGGTAATGCTGATTAGCCTCCATTATAAGAGGTTCACCTCACCTCTCTTGCTTTCAGGTTTCTGTACATCTTCACTCTAAATGGAAAATACAGCGAGCTGTTTATTTTGTATGCCAAGTCTTACATGCCTTGGGCACCTCATCTTAGTTACTGGACAATCAGTATATCATTGCTGATGTAGATATTCTTTGCAGTGGAACTGGAGAACTAAAGTGACTGGGATTAAAAGGATTCTGAGGCAGAAAACTTTCTTAATTTCATTATTTATTTTATTTATGATTTGTTTACCAAGTTAATCCCACTAAGCTGGTACCTCTTTACTAAGCTGGTACCTCTTTTCGGAGTACTACTAGAGAAAATTTGGCCAGGGCTTCAGGGAACTTCCCTTTTTTTTTTTCGATATGTGCTGTGAAATATTTTACATCCACCCTAGCTTCCACCAACTCAAGCAGAGGGGACCTTGATTTACCATCCCATCCAATGGACGAAACCCTCAGGAGTGTAGCACCCCCACCCTTATGCTACACTGAAGTGTCAGCAGTCAATCTACCTGGTATGGCAATAGAACCCACAGCCTTCTGTACTAAAGGCAAGTGTTCAACCTGTTGTGTCACTGACATTAAAGATGAATGTACGAGACCTGTTACATCATTGCAATAAAGATGCCCAGCTGGGTAGCTGAATATGAACACGAGCATCTGTATTAAGATGCATTACATTGCTTAAAAGGTTAGTTCCAGGTCAAGCAGAATACCGAGTGAGGCAGACACATTCCAGCACAGAGTACCGAGTGAGGCAGACACAGTCCAGTGCAGAGTACCGGGTGAGGCAGACACAGTCCAATGCAGAATGCCGGGTGAGACAGGCACGGCCCGGCACAGAATGCCGGGTGAGGCAGGCCTGGCCCGGCACAGAATGCCGGGTGAGGCAGGCACAGCCCGGCACAGGTGGCTGTAGTCAAGTGGAAAAGTACCCTGCAGGAAAGAAAGTCAGTCTTTTCAAAGCAGTTAGAGGGCTCTAAATGAGCAAAAACAGTAAGATAGTCAAATTAGATAAGAACAAAAAAGTGGGATGAACAGGACAGTAGATGGAGAAGTGAGAGTACAAGAGGAAGCAAGAACTCAAAGGAGGGAACTAGAGAGAAGTGAGTTATGTGTGTTCGGTGCAGGACAGCAGTATAGCTTGGACTTTTGTGTGAAGGGGACTCTAAAATATGCAGGAGGCTGACATCACTTGAGAGGGAGTGGTCTGGGAGCTTGGAGAACGGTTTAAGGTTTTTGTAGGATGGCAGATCAGTAGTCAAAGATGAAGGTAATTTGGAAATGGGATTCAGAGAGCAGGCAGTAAGGGATGGAGGCCAGTAAGAGAGGCAGTGAAAGAAGGGAGGGAAAGCAAGCAGAAGACCAAAAAAGCATGATGAAGGAAGAGGATACGGTATTGACAGCAGAATTAGGTAGGTGAGAGGGGGAAGATGCTAGGGGAAGGGCAGAAGGTGAAGGGGACAAAGGCAGTACTGCAGGTGGAGTGAAGGAGGAGAATAGAAAGTTAAGGGTTTTATGGCAAATATGGACAATTCCGGAAAGACAGATACATTTTTTAGGTGTGACCTACTCAGCAGCAGGAGGAGGAACAAAAAAAGGCAAGACTTGGAGACTGGAATGGGCAGAGAAGTGTGGTTGCCTATGCCAAAGACTACGAGATGGGGCCATCATGTTTAGACAGACTGCTTAGAAACAATAAATCGGGCAGGCACATGAGGCCTGGCATGAGGACTACTTGTGAGAATGTGATGTGGAGGTCGGGTGGAGCATGTGGTCGTGGAGGATTTGGTCAGGATAGCAGTTTGCTGGTAAGCAAGTTGGAACATAACTGTCTTATTGTGGTGGAAACAGTCCCAGGAGTGATATTAAAATGAACAGGCCAAGTTCTGGCAAACCAAGTTAGAAGAGGCATGGAGCTTCTGCACAGAGTGTTCCATTTGGGCAGGAAACACTTAGGAGAAGAGATTGTTAAAGGGGATGCCATGTGCACCACAGAGGTAGCTACACAACGCATGGAAATGTGCAGCTGATTTGCCCAAAGCCTTATCACTGGATAAGGGCCTGGGAAAGTTTTAAGTACAGAATAGCGGCTGTTTAAGATAAGGCATGGAAAATAGAAGGAGCTGTTAGAGTTGATATGCTTCTTAGGGGACAGAGCTGCTTAAAACAGTTTTGGAAAGGTACCACAGCACCTTTTAAGGTATCGTGAAAGAGGTAGCACAACAGAAAAAAAAGAGGTAGAAGGTGGTGACTATCCTTAAGAAATGAGGAGGAAGAATGCATTTGTTAATCAGAAAGAACCATCTGGAACATCCTGTTTTCAGTATCTGAGACAAAAACATCATCAGTGAGATAACAATATAATATTTTTTTTTTAAAGAAAGGAGTGATACAAAATGAATAAACAATATTATAATTTAAAAAAGTGACCAGAGTACAAATATCAGTGAAAGTTTTGAAAAACAAAACAACATGGTTTAAGTTGGAAGAAACAGAGTCTGTACTGATTAGCAAATACACACCATAATACACACCATATATAGGAAGTGGATTTTTGAAACCAATGCAGAGAAAAATGGAGAAATTTATAATATTGATCATGATATCAAAAGACTGGAAAGTAGTATTAGTAATGCATTATGTGCAGCCCACAAGTACAGATATCATCAAGGGAAGCGGATATAATAGTAGTAGTAGTGTGTTACATACAATCCACAAGTACAGATATCATCAAGGGAAGCGGATATAATAGTGTCAGTGATGCGTTACATGCAACCTACAAGAAGCAATAGCATTAAGGGAAGCCAACTTAAAAGGGATAATAGAAAACTGAGGCAGTATAAAAAGAGACTAGCCATGGCTTAGAGTAGAAAACATTTAATGCTGCTCATGAACCTTCAGGTACTTGTTGAAAAGACAACAACCATGGTCAGCAGAATATTGGGTTGCATGTCCAGGAGCATGGCGTCCTGAAGGAACGTTTTCCTACTCTATAAATTATTTGCAAGGCCTCATTTGGAATGTTTAACCCAGATGTCATAATTGTAAGGGAAGTGGAGACTGACCTGGCCATGCAGGGTGCAGGGAAAGGCCAATGAGATGGTAAAAAAAAATAGAAAGGAAGCCTTGCAAAGAGAGGCTACATAGGCTTGGATTATGCACCTCCACCCTCCCCACAAAGGATACAAGGAAAGTGGGGTATTATTTGTGTTCACAAAAGTCATTAAGAAGTAGTAAAGTAGAACGAAGGAAGTCAACTGAAGAGGATGATGGAATAGTAGGAGGGATACTTCCCATGCTGAAAAGTCAAATGTTGGCTTGGAAGTGAGAAAGTACTTTTTGTGCAGTGCTGAACAAAATGAACTGAGTGCCAGATGAAACTACTGAATACAGAAAAGAAAGGTAGCTGCAGCCTTCAGACAGACTGGACAGACCTTAAATCTTTTCACCCACCCTAATATCGAACTATAAAGTAAAGTGCAGACTTTCTAAGAAGAAAACAATAGGACTTGAGTTCAACTACACTCCTCGCCGTAACTTTTCTCTGAGATGTGAAATGACGCCCATCCCCTAGCCCAGCAATCAAGGAGCCTCCATCCTCGCCACTAACAC
Organism: Protopterus annectens; assembly: GCF_019279795.1. Classification (NCBI taxonomy): domain Eukaryota; kingdom Metazoa; phylum Chordata; order Ceratodontiformes; family Protopteridae; genus Protopterus; species Protopterus annectens. Next base: position 97,184,225 of record NC_056746.1, read on the forward strand.
CAGAAAGGGCGTCTCGTATAGGAGAAAGGATAACAAATGACACAGTAAAGTGCAATTCCCCTCAAGAGCCCATAGAGATCACAGTCAGTCCGGGGCTGGTCGCAACCTTGGTCCCCAGTAAGACTCCCCACTGGCACAGCTATAGG